>NC_042976.1:43854143-43960567 GCF_901001165.1 Salmo trutta
TTTTCATGCTGGGAAAAGATAAAAGAAACATTCATTTTGGGCAAAGATGGAAGAAGAAGTATGATTTTGATGGATGTTTAAATGTTGAAAGATTGGAATTAATGGTAAAACAAATACATAAGGTCAGTGGGGGTAAGACGGAGAAGCAGCGCACAGAGGGGCTTGACACCGCTCGTGTTTGGCTGGCAGAAGCTAGAAAGAGAGCGGAGGGGGCCAAAGTAAGGGTGTTACTAAAAATGAATATTTGGGTAGCCAGGAGCAGACAGAGAGGACTCCCACGGCTCCCACAGAGACACCATCCAAACCCGAATTATACCCCTCCCTGGCTGACCAGGGATGGCGAGAGAACCCAGATAGGGAGATGGTGGTAGTGAGACGGAGGCTAACATCAAGTGCCGCCCGTACCAATACCCCCTCCCCATATGCTGGTCCTCAGGCGAGCCGAGGGAGTTAGAGAGGAGAGAACAGGGAGGAGGACAGGATTTAGCCACTTTATTGAAAACGTGGATAGAAACGGGATGGTGGTAGAGAGAAAGATGAGAACCAGGGGAAGGACGAGAGCGATGTTGGTGGTGCTGCACAACCCAGGAGCCTCCCCCTCAGTAGACTCGTTTACCATAACCAAAGTCCGGATAGGAATAGACAAAAAAGGGGGAGATGGATGCTTTAACTGTAACAAACCGGGTCATTTTGCTAGAGAATGTGAGTTCTGTGTAAACACTGCAATAAAATAGGTGGAAACCGCGCCATTAAACAGAACCTCGTAGGGTGGGGGCTAGCAGATCTGAGGGAAGTAAAGAGATATGCTGTACACTATGAGAAACTTGGCAAAGGTGAGAAGAGAAGAAGGAAAGGAAAGGCAGAATATCTGATGGCCACTCTAGGAGAGATTGCAGGGAATGGTAGAGGTGACAAAAGAGAAAAAAATAGCAAGGCAGGAGAGAAAGGGGAAATAGATGTTACAATTGTGGCGAGACAGAACATTTTGCTAGAGAATGTGAGGAGCCGTGTAAACACTGCAATAAAGTAGGCCATAATCACCGAGATTGCAAAATAACAAAGACAGGAGAGGCCAGAGAGGGGGTCGAGACAAACAGAGAGAAGAAGGTCAGGCGCCCACAGAAAGGCATGGTCTATCACATAAACCATTGAGGAAGTTTGAAACTAATGATTGGGGGAGTACAATGGAATTTTAAGTATTATTAGGTTTTGTTTATAGTCAACTGTTGGGTTTTTGAATCAGTGTGATAGGATGAAACATTGACCAAGTGGTTATTTTATGGAAAAAGAAGCGCTTAGCTCTCTTGGAAAAAATAAAAATAAAAAATTCCTAGGGACATGATATCTTAAAGGGGTATACACACATGGCATATTTTGGAAGTTTTGTTTTCTGAGTTTTAATAAACACAATGAAATTCTTTGATAGGGAATGTTCTGGGAACCTGGGATACAAAATGTGGATGAAGTTCTAAGCCTTAATTTGTTTAATGTAGTAAGAAACACGGTTCTGAAAGGGTGGTATGACTTTTTAAACCCCTCTGGTGACTTTTCCTGTGTGGTCTGATCAGCCACATTGAAAAGCCATTTGGATGGTGAAATTTAAGGGCATTGGTGATATTGATTTTAAGGGAATTGTAGAACTGATATTATGATGGAGTTAAAGTTCTTAGACACAATTGACAATTTGAACAAATGAGAAGACTAAAAGGGCGAAGCCTTAGACTTAAGGGTAGGCTTCTTTAAGTCTATTTTCCTAGAACAATAAGGGGTAAAATATTTTTCCTGGGTGGAGTAAATCAGATGAGTCATTTTGATCGGATTATGTGATTTGAAAATATTTTGACCAGTAGCAGGGGTATTTTTTTACATGATCTAGATACGTTTATTTTCCCTTAGGAAGTCAGCTGTTGTTGAATTCATTGTAAGAGATTTATGAATATATTTTGTTGTGAATAAGTTTAACAATGGTAGACTTATGTCAACAGGACAGGGATACATGACATCTGTAGGGATCCAGGATTATTGAGGGTATCGAGGATTATTGAGATAAATTTAAGTAGATATGCAATATCTAGACAGGTTGATTTTTCTAAAGTTCAGGAGTGCAACCAAGGAGACAATGAGACATTTAGTCAATATTTGGAAACAACCCAGATTTGATACTTTCTGTTATGAGAAAAAGCTGGAGACAGATAGAAGGGCAGACAGAGAGATCCTCCCCTGCACTGCTGTAACCTTGAGGGTTGGGGAGTAGCAGGAAGAAGAAGGGGGGCCAGCAGGAGTAGATAGGAAGAGAATTTGGTTCACTTAGCTTTAGGATATAATTCATGGAGAGACTATCGGCTCCATTGGCAGGCACGTATTTTAGTTTTGATTTTAAGTTTATGTTTGGTAAATTCGCTAGGAGGAGATATGATCATTTTGTTGAAGTAATTGTTACCCTAACTAAAAGGGCTTAGTTGGTTTCAGGTGTTAGACTCTGAACCATTGCCCAGACACTATTCTGCACAGTAGGCCGAAATAGTAGCATTGACTAGAACCGGTGAAATAAGAAAGGAGAGAAAAGTTACTATTTACACAGACAAGCACATAGACATTTAAAACCATACAAAGCAGCATAGATTAATCTTAAAGACGATAAGAAACTAGACAGAGAAATTTTACAGAATAGCCGAGGATGAAGGCCCAGGGAGAATTGGACATGTGGAAAATGAAAGGGGGCATCCTACAAGAGAAGGTCTGACATAAGGATAATTTACTTATCCTACCAAAGACATTGTATGGATACGCAGCAATATTGATACATAGGCTACGCAATGTATCAAGGGGAGGGAAGTATAGTAGAGTAGTTAGGAAAGAGTGATGGCCTAGAGGATAATTACTTAAAAAAAAAAAAATTGTAAGATATCCATTCCAACAGTTGGAAATTTACCTTATTGAGATATTCCGAATTGAGGGAAGAAGGGGTGTTTAACAGTACAGATAAGAATGACATAGTAGAAGCGTTCCCAACTTACTTGGTGGACATGATTATGGTAGCTAAAATATTAAGTCAAGATATTATCCCTAGAGTTGGTTTACTAGGAGCCATCTCTTTAAATGATGGATGACAGTTTAGCTAATCAGATAAAGCCTATAGAATGCCAGAGGTTAGGAGAATAGAGATACCATAACAGGTAGACATAGAAGTTGAAGAAATACTAGCAGAGCACATGAGAAGACTGTTTGTTAACCAAACCCGTATGTCCAAGATTTTGTGTCCAACAGGTGAATTACAGGAGAAGGTGATTCACTCAATCCAACTAGGAGACTGGGTGTGGATCCAGTCCCTGAGGAAACTGGAAGCAGTCCCGTTGGGAAGGCCCATACCAGGTTCTGTTAAACCACTGCCTTTGCCATTAGAAAAGCTGAGAGAGTCACTTGGGTCCACGTTACCCACTGCAAGGAGGTATGTACACATATGAACACTGTTGATCACACACAGAGTTAGGAGAAGAACCGAGTACCAACAGGGTCCGGGGGTTACCTCCTTAACGAAGATTTCCTATCCCGACCGTTCATCACTGTGTGTGCTCCTAGAGGTGTGAGTATGGGGTGGTACCTAGCAGAGAGACTAAGGGCAGGAGAGGGTTGGCGGTTTTTGGGAAGAGTAGAGACTCTGAGCTGCATCATAGTCTAATCTGACTGATACATTCAGATCCACCACCTTCTGGTACTAATCATACGATACCGTTGTCATTGAGAAGAAGTAGAAGATAAACTATATAATACACTGATGAGTGACATACAGAATAAGGAGTCGAAGAAGATCAAGATGTAGAATTAAGGTAAACATTAAACAATTTCCTGGGGAAGCAGACAACTGTACAGGAATTGGGGTTGGCCAGATTGAAGTACTCAGCCAACCCACCTCGGTTCACCTAAATTCCGGATGAATACCAGTGTTATAGATACAAGAATGGCACCGAGAACTTAGATGATTTTAATGACTGAAAGGTAATTGGTAATGTGACTGACTTAGGTTTGAGAGAGGAATAGAACATTCTTAACCTCACAGCACCTATAACTGATGAAGGGTGGGCTAGTACCAGCAAGGACGCATACGACGGAAATTACCACAAAGGGTGGTTAGAACTTGCCGCCCTGGGGTTATAGGTCCAACCAAGTCAAGTTTAGTCATCAGAGGCCAGTTATAGGAGGCTAAAGTAGGCACAGGAGGAGTTTTGACCAGGATGGGAGTAGCTTTGTCTAGATGGATGCTATTGGCATCCTCAGGGAAGTTCCAGATGAATACAAAGCTATGAATCAAATATGTGAAAGCTTTAACACTACATTATTTTGGTGGTTGACAATAAATAAAAATGTGGATGGGATTAATGACATATTTTATAATCAACAGAGATTCATGAATGAAAATGGGGATGCAGTAAAGAGGTTCTCTGATCAATTATCCGCCACCCCCCTCATGACCTGGTAAAATAGACTGACTCTCGATATGTTATTGGCAGAAGAGGGCAGTGTAGGTAGAATGATTAGGTTCAGCGCTACACGTACATTCCTGAGAACACAGCCCATGTTTGCGAAATGGAAAAGTATTGTAAGAACTGTATTATGGGCTGCTTTCACCTGTATGAGTGTGTTTGTGTTGTGTGAATGTGTCTCATTCCATGTGTGAGAGGTTTAATCACCAGGACTCTAGAGAGATCGAGACGCAGCATATGGTGAGATATGGACCCATTCCGAGCGCCGATCAGTGGGATGCGATTGCGTGCCTCCAGGCCAGGAAGATGGTTCCGTCTCTTTCAACAACGAGGAGCCAATGTTTGATGAAACAATTTTCAACATTTAGATACACTGTTCCTTAAATGAAAATTATGATGAAAATCCTAAAAAGAAGTGTCATAATTGGAAATAGGCCTAGGACAGTAATGGAAGAATATGAGGAATATTCATGTATTGGACTTGTTTAAATCATTGTAGTGTGATGTATTGTATTCCATATAGCGTGTGATGTATTGTATTTCCATATAGCGTGTGATTGTATTGTATTTCCATATAGCGTGTGATGTATTTCATATAGTGTGTGATGTATTTCCATGTAGCGAGTGATTATTGCATTTACATATAGCATGTGATTAGTAGGGTTCTCATATAGCATCTGATCAAATCATGGTGAATTATTGAATCATTTAAGGGTGGAATTGATAAGAGAATTATCTAATAAAGGGTAAATGAATCAATAAACCATGATGAATTATTAGTTCATACAGAATGGTTAATGAATAATCAATGTAATGATCAATGTAGGGATAGATAAGTTTGATTAGTTCTGGAAAGTCCAGGAACCATGGGATAGGGAAGAAATGTGTATATGCAATTACGAGGGACACCAGGAGGACAGATGGTCCTGGGAGTAAAAGCTTCAAAGCATTTCTAACCTTGAGGGAAAGGAACAGGCGAGCTCGGGAGATGATAAAGAGTTTGTGAGAAGTTTGTGGGGAAGCAGGTCACCAACAGTGTGTGTAAATGCATGTGCGTAAGAAAGCAAGAACTATATAATGACTGTTTTGTTATCCTGACCTCAGAACGTTCTCTGAATAAAAGCTACAGATACCTTTTGCAGAAAGCTGAGTCCTTGCCTACTTATTTTAACCCATTGTCTTACAACCTTGGGAATTAGTCAAGGCGAATTGATTATTGATTATTATCATCAAGATATAAAATTCATTTAACAGTCATACATACAGTGTGTGAGGTAGCTATTAGTTTTTCTCTACACACATATCTGGCAAGGGAGTCAAGTTGACCAACTCATTTGGCCAACTAATCCCAGATAAGGCTAACAATGCAAATGTTGCTTAAGGTCATTCCATTAAAGGTGAACCAATAATAATATGAAACTCCTGTGACAGGTCGAGAAGCAGCGGGAAACCCTAATGGGCTCATCCCTGGACCAAGTTCTGCAAGGTGAGCATCTCACTGGAAGTTTAGTGTTTTTAGCCAACCCGTTGTGTGTTTACTATGGGTTGTGTATTGAGTGTGTCTTTACCTGAGCAGAATGTGAATGAGAAGAGCTTTCCCTTCTGGCTGTGGATCGAGGGAATACTGGACCTGATCAAGAGACACCTGCTGTGTCTGTGGAATGATGGGGAAAACATCTCTCCAACTCACATTACTTCAGTATGCCTTTCTGAAGACTAGGTTTACATTACTTTTTTGAAAAGTGACTTTATTGTGCTATAATCCACTAATCTCTATGGTCTATAGGTGTATCATGGGCTTTTTTAGTAAGGAGAGAGAGAAGGCCCTGCTGAAGGACAAGGAGCCTGGAACTTTCCTGCTGCGCTTCAGCGAGAGCAGCCGAGAGGGAGCCATTACCTTCACCTGGGTGGAGGGCTCCAATAACGGTGTGTTTTTTTTGTGTGCAGTGTGGTTTGTAGCTTTGTAGCTGTAGATGAAGGGGAGGAGATGGGTTAAAGAAGGATTTTTAAGCCTTGAGAGAATTGGGACGATGGATTGTGTATGTGTGCCATTCAGAGGGTGAATGGGCAAGACAACATATTTAAGTGCCTTGAATGGGGTATAGTAGTAGGGCCAGGTGCATCGGTTTGAGTCAAGAACTGCAACACTGCTGGGATTTCACGCTCAACAGTTTCCCGTGTGTATCAAGAATGGTCCACCACCCAAAGGATATCCAGCCAACTTGACACAACTGTGGGAAGCATTGGAGTCAGCATGGGGCCAGCATCCTTGTGGAACACTTTCGACACCTTGTAAAGTCATGCCTCGACGAATTGAGGCTGTTCTGGGGCAAAAGTGTGGGGAGAGGGTGCAACTCTAATATGAGGAAGGTGTTCCTAATGTGTGGTAATATACTCAGTGTACATACCAATGGACAGACAAAAATATATATATTTTAATTGTTTTTACACATTATGAGTATGTGTCTCTACATCTGTCTCAGGTATATGTGTTTCTGTTTGTATTATTTTACCAGGTAAGCTGACTGAGAACACATTCTCCATCACATTGTGTGTGTGTGTGTGTGCATTTATGTAAGGTTTGAAGTCGGAAGTTTACATACACTTAGGTTGGAGTCATTAAAAACTCATTTTTCAACCACTCACAAATTTTTGTTTTAACAAACTATACTTTGTGCATGACACAAGTATATTTTTCCAACAATTGTTACAGACATGATTATTTCACTTTTTAATTCACGTAATCACAATTCCAGTGGGTCAGAAGGTTACATACACTAAATTGACTGTGCCTTTAAACAGCTAATAGAAAATTCCCGAAAATGTCATGGCTTTAGATGCTTCTGATAGGCTAATTGGAATCATTTTGAGTCAATTGGAGTGTACCTGTGGATGTATTTCAAGGCCTACCTTCAAACTCAGTGCCTCTTGCTTGACATCATGGGAAAATCAAAAGAAATCAGCCAAAAAAATGGTGGACCTACACAAGTCTGGTTCATCCTTGGGAGCAATTTCAAACGCCTGAAGGTACCACGTTCATCTGCAACAACCAATAGTACGCAAGTATAAACACCATGGGACCAGACGCAGCCGTCATGCCGCTCAGGAAGGAGACGCGTTCTGTCTCCTAGATATTGAACATACTTGGTGCGAAAAGTGCAAATCAATCACAGAACAACAGCAAAAGACCTTTGTGACGATGCTGGAGGAAACAGGTACAAAAGTATCATATCCATAGTAAAACAAGTCCTATATCGACATAACCTGAAAGGCCGCTCAGCAAGGAAGAAGCCACTGCTCCAAAACCGCCATTAAAAAAGCCAGACTACGGTTTGCAATAGCACCATGGGACAACGATTGTACTTTTTTTCCCCCTCTGGTCTGATGAAACAAAATAGAACTGTTTGGCCATAATGACGAGTTGTTATGTTTGGAAGAAAAAGGGGGAGGCTGCAAGCCGAAGAACACCATCCCAACCGTGAAGCATGGGGGTGCAGCATTATGTTGTGGGGGGCTTTGCTGCAGGAGGGACTGGTGCACTTCACAAAATAGATGGCCATCATGAGAAGGACAATTTGGTGGCTGATATTGAAGCTTAATACTCAAGACATCAGTCAGGAAGTTAAAGCTTGGTCGCAAATGGGTCTTCCAAATGGACAATGACCCCAAGCATACTCCAAAGTTGAGGCAAAATGGCTTAAGGACAACAAAGTCACGTATTGAGTGGCCATCGCAAAGCCCTGACCTCAATCCAAAATAACATTTAGTGGGCAGAACTGAAAAAGTGTGTGCGAGCAAGGAGGCCTACAAACCTGACTCAGTTACACCAGCTCTGTCAGGAGTAATGGGCCAAATTCACCCAACATATTGTGGGAAGCTTGTGGAAGGCTACCCGAATCGTTTGACCCAAGTTAAACAATTTAAAGGCAATGCTACCAAATACTAATTGAGTGTATGTCAACTTCTGACCCACTGGGAATGAGATGAACGAAATAAATGCTGAAAATAAATCATTCTCTCTACTATTATCTGAAAATGGTCACATTCTTAAGATAAAGTGGTGATCCTAACTGACCTAAGACAGGCAATTTTTACTAGGATTAAATGTCAGGAATTGTGAAAAACTGGAGTTTAAATGTATTTGGCTAAGGTGTATGTAAACTTCCGACTTCAACTGTATATCTATGAACATATAGACGTCCATTTCCACGCAGTGGAGCCCTACACTAAGAAGGAGCTGGCCGCCGGTCTCTTTTCCTGACATCCTCCGCAACTACAAGGTGATGGCTTGCTGAGAACATCCCTGAGAACCCTCTGCTCTACCTCTACCCCAACATCCCCAAAGACAGTGCCTTCACACGCTACTACAGCCGCCCCACAGAAGGTAACTAACAAGCTGTTAGAAATGTATGTGTGTTGAGGAAAGATTGAGTAGTTGAAAAGGTACAAATGGTGTTGAAGACTTCAATTCCAGTCTAAGCTATTATACTACAATATATACTGCATAGCATACTTTTCTTATTTTGTTGTGCCACACCCTTTTCCCCCATTTGAAATACTGACCACTGGTAAGCCTTGCCCACAGGAGGTTGGTGAGGGGAGGAAGGCTCAAAATAATGTCTGGAATGGAGTGTGTGATGTGTTTGATACCATTCCATTTACTCCATTCCAGCCATTACTATGAATCCGTGCCTCCCCAATTTAGGGACCACCTGCCACCTGTGTTTGGTTCTGATGATAACCTCTAGACGTCTATAACCTTTGACCTTCTCAGCTGCTCAGCCAATGGAGTTGGAGAGTGCCTCTGAGGCTGGCTACATTCAGACGGAGCTCATCTCTGTGTCTGAAGTGTAAGTCTGATTCTTGTTATGAAACAATCTTGAGGCCAGGTTGTACAAGTTATACTGAATTTGTGGAACAACCCTTATATGCAAAGTACTTCTAAACTGTACTCACGACTGCCTGGACTTCATTGTTTCAATTAATTAAAATAAGAGCTCTCTCACATGCCTGAAAAGCTTTGTTTTTTTAACCATGTTAATTAAAATATATTTATATTGTGTACATATTCCACTGCAAGGAGCAATCACACTCTTGCACACCTCTTAACAAATGAACTTGATCATGTATTCCTTAAAATAACAGAAAAGGACATCCATGTACAGTCGTGGCCAAAAGTTTTTGAGAATGACACAAATATTAATTTTCACAAAGTCTGCTGCCTCAGTTTATATGGTGGCAATTTGCATATACTCTATAATGTTATGAAGAGTGATCAGGTGAATTGCAATTCATTGCAAAGTCCCTCTTTGCCATGTAAATGAACTGAATCCCCAAAAAACATTTCCACTGCATTTCAGCCCTGCCACAAAAGGACCAGCTGGCATCATGTCAGTGATTCTCTCGTTAACACAGATGTGAGTGTTGACGAGGACAAGCTGGAGATCACCTCTGTCATGCTGATTGAGTTTGAATAACAGACTGGGAGCTTCAAAAGGAGGTAATGCTTGGAATCATTGTTCTCCTCTGTCAACCATGGTTACCTGCAAGGAAACACATGCCGTCATCATTGCTTTGCACAAAAAGGGCTTCACAGGCAAGGATATTGCTTGCCAGTAAGATTGCACCTAAATCAACCATTTATCGGATCATCATGAACTTCAAGGAGAGCGGTTCAATTGTTGTGAAGAAGGCTTCAGGGCGCCCAAGAAAGTCCAGCAAGTGCCAGGACTGTCTCCTAAAGTTAATTCAGCTGCGGGATCGGGGCACCACCAGTACAGAGCTTGCTCAGGAATGGTAGCAGCAGGTGTGAGTGCATCTGCACGCACAGTGAGTGCAAGACTTTTGGAGGATGGCCTGGTGTCAAGAAGGGCAGCAAGAAGCCACTTCTCTCCAGGAAACCATCAGGGACAGACTGATATTCTGCAAAGGTACAGGGATTGGACTGCTGAGGACTGGGGTAAAGTCATTTTCTCTGATGAATCCCCTTTCCGATTGTTTGGGGCAATCCAGAAAAAGCTTGTCCGGAGAAGACAAGGTGAGCGCTAACATCAGTCCTGTGTCATGCCAACAGTAAAGCATCCTGAGACCATTCATGTGTGGGGTTTGCTTCTCAGCCAAGGAGTGGGCTCACTCAGAATTTTGCCTAAGAACACAGCCATGAATAAAGAATGGTACCAACACATCCTCCGAGAGCAACTTCTCCCAACCATCCAGGAACAGTTTGTGATGAACAATGCCTTTTCCCTGCATGATGGAGAACCTTGCCATAAGGTAAAAGTGATAACTAAGTGGCTCGGGGAACAAAACATTGATATTTTGGGTCCATGGCCAGGAAACTCCCCAGACCTTAATCCCATTGAGAACTTGTGGTCAATCCTCAAGAGGCGGGTGGACAAACAAAAACCCACAAATTCTGACAAACTCCAAGCATTGATTATGCAAGAATGGGCTGCCATCAGTCAGGATGTGGCCCAGAAGTTAATTGACAGCATGCCAGGGTGGATTGCAGAGGTCTTGAAAAGAAGGGTCAGCACTGCAAATATTGACTCTTTGCATCAACTTCATGTAATTGTCAGTAAAACACTTATGAAATGCTTGTAATTATACTTCAGTATTTCCATAGTAACATCTGACAAAAATATGTAAAGACACTGAAGCAGCAAACTTTGTGGAAATTAATATTTGTGTCATTCTCAAAACCTTTGGCCACGACTGTATAACAATTACATTCAGAACTGTCTTATTGGAATTTTAGATTGATCTGCGACTATTGCTGACACCTGACCTTAAACCATCAGTCCATATGACTCTGCAGGGATTCGAACTCTTGAGCTAAAGCCTAGACAGCTAACACAAGTTATCAGGGCTCAGGCAAGGTTACCCTTCTTCGAACCACCTCCACTGCAACAGACATGTTATAACAAGGACAAAACCAATGTCAGATTTTGAGACCTGTTCCTCTATGTCTTAGGGTGGTGATTGGTTGGAGGGTTCAAGTCAGGTGTTTCCCCAGACTATTAAAGGAGTGGTGAATGAGGTTAAATGTCTGTGGCAACATGTTCCATTATCTTTGTCATTCTTTGGATATCATTTTAACATGTTTCTATCTCTATGCACAATGTCACCATCTCAGTGTTGCTGCAAAACGGTAACAGTGCATTACACAAATGAAAAGTAATGGTAGAGATAGAAATGGAATGTACAGAGAGGACAGGGTTCTCCAGATATAGATTAGAATGTTAGATTAGAACATTGTGCAAGGTTATTGTCCATTGTGCCAATGAAGCTGTTCTTATGCTACACCCTCGGAGTGTGGTGTCAGGAAAATAACCTCACACTCAACGTCAACAAAACAAAGGAGATGATCATGGACTTCAGGAAACAGCAGAGGGAGCACCCCCCTATCCACATCGACGGGACAGTAGTGGAGAAGTGGAAAGTTTTAAGTCCTCGGCGTACACACCACGGACAAACTGAAATGGTCCCACACACACAGACCGCGTGGTGAAGAAGGCGCAACAGCGCCTCTTCAACCTCAGGAGGCTGAAGAAATTTGGCTTGTCACCAAAAACACTCACAAACATTTACAGATGCACAATCGGGAGCATCCTGTTGGGCTGTATCACCGCCTTGTACAGCAACTGCACAACGCATCACCGGGGGAAAACTACCTGCCCTCCAGGACACCTACATCACCCGATGTCACAGGAAGGCCAAAAAGATAATCAAGGACCTGTAACCTGTTCACCCCGCTATCATCCAGAAGGCGAGATCAGCACAGGTGCATCAAAGCTGGGACCGAGAGACTGAAAAAACAGCTTCTATCTCAAGGCCATCAGACTGTTAAACAGCCATCACTAACATTGAGTGGCTGCTGCCAACATACTGACTCATCTCTAGCCACTTTAATAATAAAACATTTGATGTAGTAAATGTATCACTAGTCACTTTAAACAATGCCACTTCATATAAGTTTACATACCCTACATTACTCATCTCATATGTATATACTGTACTCTATACCATCTACTGCATCTTGCCTATGCCGTTTGGCCATCGCTCATCCATACATTTATATGTACATATTCTTATTCATGCCTTTACACTTGTGTGTATAAGGTAGTTGTTGTGAAATTGTTAGATTACTTGTTAGATATTACTGCACGGTCAGAACTAGAAGCACAAGCATTTCGCTACACTCGCATTAACATGTGATTACCATGTGTATGTGACCAATAAAATTTTATTTTTATTTGATTGAATGTTTTCCCCATAAAACCTACCACTGCTTTGATTTCTAATTTGATCAGTATTGGTTTATGCTGTGTTAAAATTTCTGTTTAAGCAATAAACAAATTAAAAAAGAAAAACTCTGGTTGTAAAACTGACTGCAGTAGCTATGTTTTTGGTATCGCTCATGTCATACTGCATGTCATTCCTCAACTGTCTGGATTTTACATTCATATTGGCCCTTCACAAAACTGACACACTAAATCAACAAACTGTTTTTGTACATATTCAATACAATAAGTACATGTCTTTCCATTAATTTCTTAAACTCATTGGAAATTAAATTGAATTCAACTATGCTATAATCCCACTGAATCATGAATAACCCTCATTCAGATGATTTTATATGGTCCTTTACACACCAGCTCCGTGGGAAAATTGGATCCTGGCCAAAGGCACAAGTTCGTTCAAAAAGTGTGAGACATCTAGGATGTGTTTTTGACAATATTAATGTCAACTGCCATATGTTTATGTACATGTCCAACTGGTTTCCTCCTATTTTCAGACTAGTGATGCCAGACTAGTGTTTTATCATGTGGCCACAGATACTCCCCTATTCTGTCAGTGGTTCCAGATCTACAACAAACAACTGTGTGCGCATAGCATACAGTATTGAGCAATAGAGAAGTAAAATTCCATTGTTATGATAAAATCATAATACAGGAAAAGAACACTAGACCAAAAATATACACACATTTTTTAAAAGTGTCTTGTGCCATCCCAAACAAAGTACAATAAAATGAAATTGAAATGAAAGCTACAGGGCATATGCAGTAGGGTTGATAAAGGTCAAGATAAGTTTGACTGGGACTAGTGGAAGCGTAGGATGTTTGGTAACATTTGGCATCCTAAACTTGTTTACATGTGACAAAGTAGGCTACAGGACCATATAGTGCTTATACCCAAGTGGTGGCCCATAATGTCTTCAGGAGCTACAGTCTTTTTCATTTTTTCCAACCAGGCATTAACCAAGACATATAGCTAGAATGGTATGGAGTGATATTATTGCCAACATAAATTGAATTTCAGATTCAACATCATATCGCTCCATAGACTCTAGTGTGCCTGGTTTGGCCAAAGATTACTACACATTGTGGCCCTCCAGGAAAAAGACCAAACTGCTAAACTATTACATTGAATTATATTAAGTATTGGTCCTTGATATCATGAAATATATTTACTTTATACAGTACATAAATATACAATTTACATGTAGCAGCATATGTATAATAATATCACTTTATATTCCACCACAATGTCACAAAGATTCAATCACACACCACACACACACACACACACACACACACACACACACACACACACACACACACACACACACACAACACACCACACACACACACACACACACACTGGTGAGGGAAAGGATAGAGGACGAAAGCGGAAAGATACAGCAAAAATAAGCAACACCGTCACCAAAGCGCACAACAAAAGGTAAAGCAAAACACTTACAGTAAAACAAAGGAGTATAAAAAATATAAAACACATTTAATCAAACACACAGTTCAGAAATAAAGTCATTATACAAAGTCGACAAAAGTCACTCCAAAAAGTGTTATCCCACCAAAGAAACAGCAGTCTAGTAGAGAGGATACAAAAGCAGCGTGGCGCCATCTACTGGCTTGGATGTCTACACTACAGCAGGCCGCCCAGGTTGTTCTCGGCTGTCTCCTTGTCCTTCTTGGGGGCCTCTTGTGGGTTGTACTTGTTTTGATAGTCCTGGAGAATGGTGATCATGCCGTGATGGCCAAAATGCAAGGCTTCTTCCATTGGAAAGATAATGAGCAGTTGTGACTGACTGGGGTTGGACTGGCCTACAAAGGTATTCGTTTTGGGAACTAACACGACTCTTCAGGTGTGAAAATGCTATAGGGTACAGTTCAAATAAATCCCTCATGGTCGACCATAAGTGTTCTTTTGAGTGGGAGTGCATTGTAGACTCTCACTCAAGTATATGATACAGTCTCTCATCCACCCACACTTACCTACCCACCCAAAACACACACACAGATAAGACAGACAAAATAACTAAAACTAATATATTGCCATCACTAAGTAGAACTGAAAGGAATACTGCTAAGAATGCAGTTGTAGTGCATTGTTAGTCTTGACAGTTCTTATTACCCCATTATAATGTCTAAGCAGGGGATATTGCCAGCCTCGTTAGCCAATGTTTTCTATTTTAAGGAGCACCCAGTCATGTTTGAGGAGCTACCAGTATCGATTACAGACCAAATACTATGGTTGGATTCTGGCAGTTGGTTTTTAAAGAGTTGATTGGCTAAATAAAGGTAGAGATGAATATATTGGGTGTAACACTATGGCACTAGCATAGAAATAGAGTGATGGAATACAATTTGAGCTTATTCTCTTTTGGTCCATTCACAATACATTTACTTGAAGTTCCCATGCTTTAACAGACTACGTGTGCGTTTTATGGGAGGGAAAGCAGTCTAAATTGAGGGCCTTGCTGTATTGCAAAGTTATTAGTCTGCAGTAACCTTCTCTAATCTAATCTGACAATTAACCACTAGAGGGTGATGAAACATTACTCAAGGGATAGTGACATTGCCTGGAGTAAATTGTCTCGTGTTTTTCCAATTGGGTGTTGGTGGTGGTATTGTGGGTAGAGCTCAAAAGCTTCAAAGACATAATTATGTGAACCTCCGTTTGGACTGGAATTAGATGCTTTATATATCAACTGTACTGGAGCTAATGAAAATAGTGAATTAAAAACAAAAACAGTAAACAGTGCTGGGGAATCAAAAGCATAAAAACCCTTGCTTCACATTCACAACAAACCAGTAAAAACAAACCAATTAATACATTTCTCAATTAATGACAATATGGAGTTATCACCAGTTTAGAAATGTTTTACTTTGGGAAGAACAGTTGTGAAGAATAAAATATCTGATGCATTTTGATAGGCTGCACAATGCTTTCCAATGCAGAGACACAACTGCCCAGAACAGAATATAAAGGAGCTCCACATCACAGTAGAACACCAATCAGAACAGAATGAAGCAGGGCAAAACTCAGCATAGACCTAAGTTGCATAGAGCAGAACTGAACACAGTAGAATAGAGTAGAGCACGGCATTTAGCAGATCAGTTGCACATAACTCGGGAGCAGAACAGAACTAGCTAGACCAGAAAATAACATATACGAAATGAGATAGCAGTAGAGCAGAGAGGTCCGGGAGGACCACATGAAACACTCACCTACACCTCTTAACCATCACTGGGCTGCATTCAGCAGGGCACAACATTGTGAAACTTTCAGGTAGGATATATTGTGTAGAACAAATATGCCACTCTGACATGTAGAATAAGAAATCATGTCAGCTCTGTTCCTACAGAAAATGGCTCTGCTCAATATACCAATGTTGTCATGATGTCTTTAAATAATCTTTCCACATCTTTGATCAAATTAACACAGTGGTGTTGTGCTCACATCTTCACGTCTAGATACATGTTGGTGCAAGACGAGGGGATGTTGTATAAAATACCAGTCAGATTTGGATCGAACCGTTCTGGATGAAACAGCACTGAGTAATACTGCAGTGAATCTCACACCCAATTCCATCTCTGAGATTTTTGCTGTGGATAAAGCCCCCACTGTGTGTCTCTTTTCTGCTATCTCCTGAATCTTCACCCCCAATCCCCATCTAAAAAAAAAGACTTCAAATCAATGAGAGATTGAGAGAGGTAGTGACTGAGAGAGGTAGTGACTGCTTCTCAAAGAGAGTGAGAGTGCACATGGTGTGGTACAGCCTGAGGGCACCACTCGGGAGGCTGAAGCACAAGCATACAGACCAAGCTCACACAGGTCAACCACAATGCATTCTGGGGGTCTCTTCTGATTAGTTCCATTTACTCTGATCTCAGGGGTGAAAGGGTGCTCTGCATTCCACACAAGACCCCTCCCAAATCACTCACCCCTTCACCTCTCCGTTACCAGCTCAGGTTGAACTGTGACCTGAAGAGTCAAGCCTAGTCACAGAAATGTTTTCAAACTTTTTATGGCATAGAAATGACCCGGTATTTACTTGGAAATTATATGGTAAAATGGTAATTACATAATAATAACCAAAAAGTTTACTTTAAATTACTGATCGTTACAAACTGTTTAGGATTTATTAAAACTGGTAGCTACCGTTTTAGTACCAACCAGATACGTAGTTACCAATTGTGTTGAAAGTAAGTAACAGAAAGGACCTATTGATACCACATAATGTTCTAGTAAATGAATACCAGGTGAATACCAGTGCAAACAATATCATAACATAAAGTGCCATCACAAAATCTTCTGTTAGCCAAGAAAACTAAGAAAGGCTGAACAACTTAGTTTCAGTGGAGTTAATTTGAGTTAAAACCTTTTCAACTCTGAACGGTTGTTTTGGACCCGGTATCGAGTACGGCGAGTTTGGGGAGGAGCTACAGCCCTCGTCTTTAAAAAGATATGTAACTCAAATCTTATTGCTGGCAATGTCATAAGAATCTCCCACCCCCACCACCTACCCCCATAAAGGCTATAAATCACGCGCTATGGTCATATTCAAGGAGTTTGCAATGTAGGTCAAGTCACAAAGTGCAGACATTTAGTATGCATGGAAAGGGTACACCCTGATGGTCATTGCATTTCCTTCTCCATCCACATTACCTTGTATGCCTCCTTCACATGCACCGTTGATCTATTTTACTTGTTTACAATAGGAAAAGTGAATAGGGAAATAAGTTTGAAGTTTCCTCACCAGTCTGTGTCTTATTTCAAAACCCTCGCCCCTCCAGAAACCTCTTTCTCAATGCTAAGGATCCGGATCTTGTTCTGCCAGACTACAGTTTGCAACTGCACATGGGGACAAGGATTGCACTTTTTGGAGAAATGTCCTCTGGTCTGATGAAACAAAAATAGAACTGTTTGGCCATAATGACCATCGTTATGTTTGGAGGAAAAAGGGGGAGGCTTGCAAGCCGAAGAACACCATCCCAACCTTGAAGCACAGGGGTGGCAGCATCATGTTGTGGGAGTGCTTTGCTGCAGGAGGGACTGGTGCACTTCACAAAATAGATGGCATCATGAGGGGGGGAAATTATGTTGATATCCTCATATTGGTAGGGGGCAGTATTTTCACGTTCGGATGAAATACATGCCCATATTAAACTACCTCCTACTCAAACTCAGAAGCTAGGATATGCATATTATTAGTAGATTTGGATAGAAAACACTCTGAAGTTTCTAAAACTGTTTGAATTATGTCTGTGAGTTTAACAGAACTCATATGGCAGGCAAAAACCTGACGAAAAATCCTACCAGGAAGTGGAAATCTGATGGATGGACTCTTTTCAAGTCATTTCCTATCAAACACTCAGTGACTCAGTAATCATTGTGCACTTCCTAAGGCTTCCACTAGATGTCAACAGTCTTTAGAAAGTTGTTTGAGGCGTCTATGATGAACAGAGACTGAACAAGAAGGCTGGGAAGTTGGTGACCCAGGGAAGGACATCAGTTCATTGGCGCGCTTTCACGTGAGAGGTAGCTCTGTTCCAAAACGTTTTTCAAGACAATGGTTTCGTCCGGTTGGAATATTACTGAGTTTTCACGTTCTAAAGGCCCTAAAGATTGATGTTTTACAACGTTTGACATGTTTGAACGAACGTAAATATAACTTTTTTTGACTTTCCGTCGTGAAATTTTCGGCGCGCTTCCTACATTTGGAGTAGCTGAACTGAATGCGTGAACAACAAGGAGCTATTTTGACATAAATTATGGAGTTTATCGAACAAAACAACATTTGTTGTGGACCTGGGATTCCTGGAAGTGCCTTCTGATGAAGATCATCAAAGGTAAGTGAATATTTCTAATGCTGTTTAATATTTTAGATGACTCCAAAATGGCGGCTATCTGTATTGCGTAGTGTATTTTTCTGAGCGCAGTACTCAGATTATTGCAAAGTGTGCTTTCCCAGTAAAGTTATTTTGAAATCTTCCACAGCGTTAGCATAAAGGAGATGTTCATCTATAATTCTTTGAATGACAGTTTAATATTTTATCAACGTTTATGACGAGTATTTTTGTAAATTGTACTGCTTATTCACCGGCAGTATTTGAGGGAAAATATTTTCTGAACGTCATGCGCCAATGTAAAATGCTGTTTTTAGATATAAATATGAACTTTATCGAACATAAAATGCATGTATTGTGTAACATGATGTCCTAGGAGTGTCATCTGATGAAGATCGTCAAAGGTTAGTGCTTGATTTAGCTGTGTTTTGGGTATTTGTGATGCATCTAGTTGCTTGGAAAATGGCTGTGTGGTTATTTATGTCTATGTACTCTCCTAACATAATCTAATGTTTTGCTTTCGCTGTAAAGCCTTTTTGAAATCGGACAACGTGGTTCGATTCAGGAGAAGTGTATCTATAAAATGGTGTAAAATAGTCCTATGTTTGAGAAATTGAAATTATTAGATTTGTGGTTTTGAATCTGGCACTCTGATTTTTCACTGGCTATTGTCAAACTCAGTCCCGGTGACGAGATCGGGTTGTCATAAGAAGTTTTTTAAATTGAAGCAACATCTCAAGACATCAGTCAGGAAGTTAAAGCTTGGTCACAAGTGGGTATTCCAAATGGACAATGACCCCAAGCATACTTTCAAAGTTGTGGCAAAATGACTTAAGGACAACAAAGTCAAGGTATTGGAGTGGCCATCACAAAGCCCTGACCTCAATCCTATAGAAAATCTGTGGGCAGAACTGAAAAAGCATGTGCGAGCAAGGAGGCCTACAAACCTGACTCAGTTACACCAGCTCTGTCAGGAGGAATGGGCCAAAATGCAGTCAATTTATTGTGAGAAGCTTGTGGAAGGCTACCCAAAGCATTTGACCCAAGTTAAACAATTTAAAGGCAATGCTACCAAATACTAATTGAGTGTATGTAAACTTCTGACTCACTGGGAACGTGTTGAAAGAAATAAAAGCTGATATAAATCATTTTCTTGTCACCACGTCCACAGAAGTTGGCGCCTCTCCCCGGTTGGGCGGTGCTCGGTGGTCGTCGTCGCCGGCCTACTAGCTGCCACCGATCTAGGTTTCTGTGTCTTTTGGTTATGTCTGTTTAGGTCTGCACCTGTTTTGTGTTAGTCAATTAGTGGGGTATTTAATTTGTCTGTTTCGTTTGGGGATTTGTGTGGGATTGTTTGTGTGTCATGCCTTTTGGGCACGTAGGGGTATATTGCATTTTCCTATTTACACTGCGTGTTTTAGGCATTAGGGTTGCCGGGCTGCGTCCTGTCCTTTAGTAATTTTTGGAGCTGTTCTCTACTATTCTCTCTCTCTCTACTATTATTCTGACATTTCACATTCTTAAAATAAAGTGGTGATCCTAACTAACCTAAGACAGGGAATTTTACTAGGATTAAATGTCAGGAATTGAGAAAAACTGAGTTTAACTGTATTTGGCTAAGGTGTATGTAAACATCAGACTTCAACTGTACCTAGAAGTGTACACTATTCTTATGTTTTTTTTAATGTATCTTAAATGTAAAAGTAATATAGTCAACTATACAACTTCTACACGTTATATCATCCAATAATATATAATGAAAAACACTCAACATGAGGAATTAATGTAATTATGTTTATTTAAAATATTTATTTTGAAATATAGATTAGGTGGTCTTCCTTTTATAGCAGGAAGTAAAGGGGCTGGACAAGGCTTTGCCTATAGCTGAAAACATCCTGGAAATGAGCGAACGCTTCCTTGGTTTCTTCTTGGTGGAGCATACACTCTCTGTTTGGCAGGAGTCTTGATCATTGACAATTGCTGGGGGGAAAAAATGTAAACATAACATTTTCTTTAACTGACCCTAGTTAGTCTGAAGAATTAGTATTGCATTATTATTATTTAAATTGTAATATTCTACATAATTTACAAATGTAGGGCGGCAGGTAGCAGTCATGTGATATCCATAGATAAGGGCCTAATGAACGTATTTCAATTGACTGATTTCCTTATATGAACTGTAACTCAGTAAAATCTTTTAAATTGTTGCATGTTGCGTTTATATTTTTGTTCAGTACACATTTGAGTGTATTGACTTACCTGTTTCACTGACGGCAGGGGTCTGGTTCTGGGAAGGTGTTGGAGTGCAGTGGTTCTTCTTGTTGACCTTCTTTGTACACTGGGTAACAAACAGTCATTTGTACAGTAGGAGAAATTCCACACAAAAGGTATCAGTGTTTACCATCATACTGTACGTATTTAATAAAAATAATCTTTATAATTTGTATTTTGATGACATATGTACCTTTAGGTTGAGTCCACAGAGAGCGCTGAATCTTCCTCTCTTCTTTTCCTTTTTACCAGTTGTTGGAAGACTAGAATTACCTACCTCGTCATTGCCAAGTGCATTGTGTGATGGCAACTGGGTCATGGAGGGAGGTGAAGAGTTAGCCTCATTGCATTTAGTTAGTAGTTCCCTAGTTAATGATTTGACCAGGGCATCGTCAAATGCATAATCCGTTGACTTCATTGCAACCTGGAGCATCTTCTCTGACCCGAATTCTTGAAGAAGCCCCTTGTAGACAGCCTTGAAAATCTTTTTGATTTTCAGATTCTGGGGGTAGGCTTGAGTTGGTTCAAGGCCTGAGGTGCCACAGAACTCAGACAGAATCCTCTTTGTGAGAACTCTTGATGTTTCACCAATGTCAGAGGATTCCAGTAATGTGATAGGGGTAGGGATCATTGACAGCAATCTAACAATCAGTAAAAGTACCAAAGAGGTGTAGTCATTGCTAGTGGAGTCAAATGATGTATATGTATCAGAGTCCATGGCTGATGGAGTTGATGGATGCACAGAGACACTAGACATCTCCAGATCTTTGTTGTCCATCTTGGATTCCACCTCTCCTAAAACTTGAATATCCACAGTTCCACCGTTGTGTGTGCTGCTGCCAGACAGAGAGGGTCCAGGCAATGATTTGGCACTAGACTGACGGCTAGTGGTCATAAGAGCCGGTCTGTCAGAGTCAAGTGTTCCAGCATCAGTTGGGGACAACCCATTGATTATGTTCATCAACTCTGATAATTCTTCTGATGAATTGGAGGCCACAGAACAGGTATCCATGACCTGATTGACCATTATATTGGTGAAAAGGCTCTTTGTGTCAGAGTAAACCTGTGAGGAACTAATGGAGATGGCAGAACAGCTCGGGATAAGCCGACTTGTGTCCTGCAGAGAACCATCAGAGATGATAGTTTGGCAGAAATCTGATCCTTGTGATGGTGGAGGAAGCCAGGGGACAATCTGCTGTAGCAGACGTTTTATTGACTCCTTAGCAAAGGAGTACACAAGGTCAGATGGAAACTCCCTGGATTCTTCAGAAGCATTCAATCCTGTCTTCAGCTTCAAAAGAATAGAGTCAGACACGCTCTTGCCAGCTGGCACAAAAAGAGCCTGGGGGGTGTTGTGACTTTTTATGAGCTCATAAACTTTGTCAGTGAGCTCATGTGAGAAGTTCTGAAGACCATCCCTGGGGCTGAGTCTCGCAAGTCTTCTTGTAAAAGAAGTGACATCATCTGCAGTGGCTATGTGTTCTGTATCTTCTCTTGGAATGACCTCCATAACAGTGTCAACTATGGCAGAGATGGTTTGCCTTGTGTAATTTGTTGACCCTTGTGAATGAGTTGAGGAGTCACTCATATCAATGACCGAACTCCTAATGATAGGACAATAGCTTTCAACAGGCCACTCATTGGGGACTGGAGTGCCTGGAAGAGAATTTGTAAAATCACTCTGGGACCCTCTGGTCATGGCAGAGGTGATGGACAGGGAGGACTTTGAGGAGGATGGCCGATGTATCTCGTGTCCATCAGTTCTCACCATGTCAACATCCTCCAACATGGAGCCCACAATGGAACGAGTCAAGAGGCCTTTCTCTGAGGTGCTCATCCTCTCTGACATAGACACTCTCCTCTGGATTGTCATCAGAGTCTGACTAATTAAGGCTTTGGAATAATTTACCATGCTGGCCTGGCTGCCTTCATGTTCACTGTAAGTCATTTGTGTAGAAGTAGCTGTTCTGCATATGGATTCGACATGTTTGGGGGCCTCAACCACATTGTCTAGGAGGACCGGTTGTTGCTGGGCAAAAAAATCCTTGACCTTGGTGAACACATTGTTGAACAGGTTAACAGTGCCTGGCCAAATTATCTTTCCTTTCACATTGGCCCCATTGTGAACACTGACAGGAAGGGTTGAAGCTGACAGGGATCTCTCTAACTGGCCAGACACTGAAGCATCAGACATTTTAGTCATCTGGGTGAAGCTATTAAGGTCTTTAGTGATATTTATGACGATGTTGGATGCTGCAGAATTGGTGTGCAGAGAAGAGGTGAATAAAGATGGAGTTCCACTCTTCTGAAGGATTTTGACATCTCTATCAGTCACCATCATTACTGGACTCTGCACAAATGTCTGCACTTCTACCATCAAGGCTGGCATTTACAATGCCAATCAACCCTGATTGAAGGATCCCACCAGCCATATGTGAGGCTTTAGTTTGAAACTCCTCAGTACATAGTTTGTCAAAGGCTGTGGATTTAAGACTTCTAGAGGATGCTTCCTCTTCATCATTGTTGATCTCACCATGCAAATTGTCCTGTGTATTGACAGCATAGTCATCAACAGATAAATATGATTTGGAGGCGGCAAGGACGTCAATCTGAGAAACAACGGCATCCAAAAACTTGGACAGGTCTTCTGTATCTCCTTTTAGGCTAGAGAGGCATTCCTCCATTGATTCCTCAGAGTGATACACAGTGAGGATCTGACTAATGACCTCCTTGGTACAGGTTTGAAAGTCCGCTTGGATTTCAAGAGAATCACTATTACAAGTCACCTGAGAATCTAAACTTTCACTGGAAGCCTGTTTGAGAGTCTCATCATGTATTGGTGTAACACCATCGATGACCTTTACAGAGTCTTGGCAGGGAGTGAGAAACCGCCTTCAGCATTTGTCGAAATCTATGATATATAATACGAGCAGCAGAAAGGGTGCTCCCTTTTGAAATTCTGAGAATTTCAGATTCATGTGTCTGCATGGACTGAACAATAGTATCCACATCTGTTACAAAAGTGTCCAGTAATGTAGATGCTTCAGAGTCTCCCATGTAAGCTGGTTGTAAAGGGGTTGACAGATCTCAGAGCTTCACTCACTGCCTTTCTAGCCTTTGTCTGGAAAGACATACTGGAGAGTTGCTTCATATTTATAACTGGAAGACTCTGGGTAGATTCACTGTTGGTGGTGCTGTCCTGCAGACCAAGTGGAAAAGTGAGATCGGAGAGACATTGTTCACTGTCTAACAACTCAGATGGTGAAGCAGAACAAGAACTGGTGAAGTCATTCAAGTCAGACATGATGCCATCCACAAATAGAGTGGCCTCCAGAGACTCTTCAGAATCACACTCTCCAGCAGAAGATGACAACTTCTCCATCACCTCAGTCTTATACAAGACTAGAACCTGGCTGGCAATCGCTTTTGTGGTGTCAAGGAGGACTTGGTCTTGCAAATACTTTTTGAGAGCCAAGAGAGGTTTTGGGGTCTCACTTTGTCCTTTTTGTTCATTCATGAATGAGGGGGTTATTAAAAGTGGTTTACAAGAAATGGAGTCCGATGTGTCAGCCTCACCATTACTGGAATGACCGACGTCCAGGTACAAAGTTGGAACCATTGTGAAAGAATCTTTTGTGCTCTCCACAAATGTACTTGAGAGATACCCTTTTTCTGGACAGGTAAAAAGCCTCTTCAGCGTATTTTTCGTGTTGTAGTAACAACCAACAGTGTAAGACCAGATCTTACTCTGATGGTTTTCAAGAAGGATCTGCTCACTCTGTGCAGGAGAGCAGGATGCCCTGATAGCCTGGGTAAGATTGTCCATGTCTGAAACAAAGGTACTTACCAACTCAGAGGCCTCATGGTCGATCATAAGGTCTCTGATCTCACCTATCCTAGGAATTGGACTAGATGATGTAGTGCCAGAACAACATGATGTACAACCCCTGAATCTTTTAACGATCTCCCGGATCGATTCGGTGGCCTTGGTCTGAAACTCCTCAGTGAGTAGTCTGTCCATACTTTGTGTTGACAGATGAAGACTAGATTTGGCACCTTTGATATTGAGGTTGCTCTCTCCTTGTTTTAGCATCTCCTCAGAACTTTTACAAGATTCAAGCATCTTCATATGGTCAGCAACAACACAAAGCAGTTCCCTCTTGTCGGGTTCATTTTCCTCCTTATTGCTGAAGTTCAAAACAGTGCCACTGAGGGCTGTCATGACCTGTCCTGTTAAATGTGTCATATCCACCTCAACACCATCCTCTCTGAAAACAACACTCTGCTCAACACTCTGCCCATTAATGAACATCTGAAGTATGTTGGAAACGCCAGACACCATCTCCTCAACCACCTTGGTGCTGGAGACACCACCACTGGCAAAAATGACAGGGGACATTCGCCCAGAGATTGGAGTTTGAATGGCCACAGAGATTATGGAATTGACCTTCTTTGACACTTCTCCAACAATAACCCGGGATAGACTTTGAGTGTCTACCTGGCCCTCTCTTTGGATACAGAGGACATTGTTCAGCGACTCTTTGAAGGAATCCTGGACACTAGTGAGGAGACTGTCCTCAGTGATCCCAAAAAAGTCACTGAGTGGCTCAGATGATATAGACTCACCATCTCCCTGAGTCTTTGGCAACACTGTCTGAGACCTTTGAGAATACAAAGCAAACAATACAGCATTCCATATTCGATAGTAGACACTGTAGTCACATTAATGCATAATTCAGTAATCAGTCATTAAGAGTAAACTGTTATACAGATAACAAAACATATTTTCACAATATGGGTTATGAATAGTTAGGTGAAACCGGTTTCTTTAGGAATGACTGAACATACCCATTACGAGAGGAGCTTGATTTGGCCGCGCAAGACCTTGAGGATTTTCTGCTGCCACTCTTGCGAACCTTCAGGTTTGTGCTAGAAGATGTCTCTAATTCTGTCAGAGACTTGCCGGATACTGGAGACACATGGCTGTATATGCGTACAAAACGGAAAATTGCAGGGATGATGACCTCCAGGATGGCCTCAGATACAAACCGCACAATCTCCAGGCACATCTCTGCAAGCAGTGCCCTCATCACCTGTATGACCGAAAACAGTGTAAGTAGATTACTCATAGCCGGGCTCT
Source organism: Salmo trutta (assembly GCF_901001165.1). Classification (NCBI taxonomy): domain Eukaryota; kingdom Metazoa; phylum Chordata; class Actinopteri; order Salmoniformes; family Salmonidae; genus Salmo; species Salmo trutta. The sequence continues at coordinate 43,880,189 of NC_042976.1, forward strand.
GAAACCAAGCTCCTCGAAGAGATACCAACAATCTCACATATGTTCATGAGAATCATGAAAGTGGCATATATTGGAAAGCATGAAAAGCAGTAGGCTTCTAAAAAGCTCTTTGAATGTAACTGTTTGTGATAATGTGGATGATACTGTAGACAGATAAATGGCTTGTATCTAATTTTCTTGAAACATCTATTAATATATCTATGAATAATTTTCAAGGTTAAGGGACTTACAGGGTCCATCCTGCCAATGCTTAACTGCCTCCATTGCCTATAGGAGATAATTAGATGTTTTTAGCACCAAAAAGCACACCAACACACATACAATTTATAAAATCCTCCAGATGACATTGTATTCAAATACTACAATAGAAGTTTGGACATACTCCTCAGTAAGTTTTTCCAGAAACCGGATGATAATCGGGTTGAAAGCATCCGGATTGATTGGCGGGAGGTCAAGAGCCCTGGTCTGACAGGCCCTGGAGACACACTCGCTTAGGATCTTTTCATTAGATTGTCCCTGGTGAAATGTCCGCTGAATTGCCATCCTAGAGAATTCCACAGATGTAGAGGGACCTGTGTCCAAAGCAGCATTCACCAAGGTAAAGAAGTCAGAAAACATATAACCTTCTGAGGTTAGCCAACTTTGTGTACTTTGTGAAGTTAAGTACCCAAGAAAGGATAACATGTGCACTCTGCTATTAGTCCTCTGCTCAATAGATGCCCATACTAAATCACATTTACATGCAAAAGGATAACATTCAGTGAAATTAGAGTTTCATTTATGACCTGCATCTGTATCAGTGATCTGCTCCACTTTGTTTCTCTTGGTCCTCTTGGTCTAAAAAGACAATACAGTCAATGATATACACGTAGATACTGTATGAAGCCATTCCAATACAGCCCTTTGAGTAGAGCAAGGGTAAGATTGATTGTAGGGCTGTCCCCGACAAAAAAAAACTTTGTCGACCGAGAGTCATCCTGTTCTAATGTTAAAATGTATTTTTCCATATCAGACACACCCTATGTGTTTGAATACAATCACTTACATAGGCACTGAGCTTGTCTGATGCTTTAAGCACACTGTTTGATTAAATAATTAAGACACACAAATGACTCAAGAAAGAGCCCGATGGTGACACTGTATTAAAATAAATGACAGCGAGTGCCTGTGTGACAGGCGCACGTTGTCTCGCTCTCCTCCCTACTGCAGTGAAAAGGCACCGCATAACAGCAAGTGTTTATTCTGCTGTCCATGCTGAAGATGCAACATCATTTCAGCCATTTCGTTTCTTCCTCGTTTCTGAATGAAAAGTTCTGTTACCGAAATCCCTAACTTGTTTACAAAAAGCATTACCTATTTCCTCAGCCTTGCTCTCTTTATGTGAAACATGTAAGCATCGCATGCATGTGACAATTAGGGCCTGACCTATAGCCTATCATAATCAAATCAATAAATTGGTTATAACAAACTCCGAACACAGTAATATCGACAGCAAAATGGATGCGGAGGATGTGAAAAATAAACGCCAAACGGGTGAATGTTTACTGGTTGCTTAGGAGGGAAAGGGAAATTCAGATCTGTGGAAGACATTTGACTTAGTTGTGGAAACTACTGGTGGTCAAGAACAAGGAGGGTATAGGAGCAAGCACTGACAGAGTATTATGTGTGCCAAACATTTGCTGTTAGATTACAATATTGTTTTTTCTGACCATTTGGAACAGTGTAAACAACACTAAATAAATTCTAAGCAATACCAGTCTGTTCTAACGACCAAAAAATTGTAAAGCCTTTATTACAGCATAGCAAAGATTAAAAACAGCCAAATCTGTGAAATTGCTTAATTCAACATTTTGCCGGTGCATGAGGCTTGGTGCTCACAGAATCAGTAGGCTATTAAACAAATACTCAAACAGGCAACAGAAGCTATATCTGTCTTATATCTGTATATATATATCAAAAGTTTGGACACACCTACTCATTCAAGGCTTTTTCTTTATTTTTACTATTTTCTACATTGTAGAATAGTAGTGAAGACATCAAAACTATGAAATAACACATATGGAATCATGTAGGTACTAAAAAAGTGTTAAACAAATCAAAATATATTTCATATTTTATATTTGAGATTCTTCAAAGCCTTGACAGCAGCTTTGTACACTCTTGGAATTCTCTCAACCAGCTTCACCTGGAATGCTTTTCCAATAGTCTTGAAGGACTTCCCACATATGCTGAGAACTTGTTGGCTGCTTTTCCTTCACTCTGCGGTCCAATTCATCCCAAAACATCTCAATTGGGTTGAGGTTGGGTGATTGTGGATGTCAGGTCATCTGATGCAGCACTCCATCACTCGCCTTCTTGGTCAAATAGCCCTTACACAGCCTAGAGGTGTGTTGGGTAATTGTCCTGTTGAAAAATAAATTATAGTCCCACTAAGCGCAAACCAGATGGGATGGCGTATCACTGCAGGATACTATGGTTAGCCATGCTGGTTAAGTGTGCCTTGAATTCTAAACAAATCACAGACAGTGTCACCAGCAAAGCACCCCCACACCATCACACCTCCTCGATGCTTCATGGTGGGAACCACATATGCGGAGATCATTTGTTCACCTACTCTCACAAAGACATTCTTGGAACCAAAAATCTCAGATTTGGACTCATCAGACCAAAGGACAGATTTCCACGGGTCTAATGTCCATTGCTCGTGTTTCTTGGCCCATGCAAGTCTCTTCTTTTTATTGGTGTCCTTTAGTAGTGCTTTCTTCGCAGCAATTTGACCATGAAGGCCTGATTCACGCAGTCTCCTCTGAACAGTTGATGTTGAGATGTGTCTGGTCCTGCCGTACATACCTACACGTACGCTACGGTCACAAGACGCAGGCCTCCTAATTGTCCCTAGAATTTCTAAGCAAACGGCTGGAGGTAGGGCTTTCTCCTATAGAGCTCCATTTTTATGGAATGGTCTGCCTACCCATGTGAGAGACGCAGACTCAGTCTCAACCTTTAAGTCTTTACTGAAGACTTATCTCTTCAGTAGGTCCTATGATTAAGTATAGTCTGGCCCAGGAGTGTGAAGGTGAACGGAAAGGCTGGAGCAACGAACCGCCCTTGCTGTCTCTGCCTTGTCGGTTCCCCTCTTCCCACTGGGATTCTCTGCCTCTAACCCTTTTACAGGGGCTGAGTCACTGACTTACTGGTGTTCTTCCATGCCGTCCATGGGAGGGGTGCGTCACTTGAGTAGGTTGAGCCACTGACGTGGTCTTCCTGTCTGGGTTGGCGCCCCCCCCTTGGGTTGTGCCGTGGCGGACATCTTTGTGGGCTATACTCGGCCTTGTCTTCGGACGGTAAGTTGGTGGTTGTAGATATCCCTCTAGTGGTGTGGGGGCTGTGCTTTGGCAAAGTGGGTGGGGTTATATCCTGCCTGTTTGGCCCTGTCCGGGGGTATCATCGGATGGGGCCACAGTGTCTTCTGATCCCTCCTGTCTCAGCCTCCAGTATTTATGCTGCAGTAGTTTATGTGTCGGGGGGCTAGGGTCAGTCTGTTACATCTGGAGTATTCTCTTGTCTTATCCAGTGTCCTGTGTGAATGTAAATATGCTCTCTCTAATTCTCTCTTTCTTTCTTTCTTTCTTTCTTTCTCTCGGAGGACCTGAGCCCTAGGACTACCTGGCATGATGACTCCTTGCTGTCCCCAGTCCACCTGGCCATGCTGCTGCTCCAGTTTCAACTGTTCTGCCTGCGGCTACGGAACCCTGACCTGTTCACCGGACGTGCTTGTTGCACCCTCGACAATTACTATGATTATTATTATTTGACCATGCTGGTCATTTACGAACATTTTAACATCTTGACCATGTTCTGTTATAATATCCACCCGGCACAGCCAGAAGAGGACTGGCCACCCCTCATAGCCTGGTTCCTCTCTAGGTTTCTTCCTAGGTGTTTGGCCTTTCTCAGGAGTTTTTCCTAGGGAGTTTTTCCCAGCCACCGTGCTTCTTTCACATGCATTGCTTGCTGTTTGGGGTTTTAGGCTGGGTTTCTGTACAGCACTTTGAGATTTCAGCTGATGTACGAAGGGCTATATAAATAAATTTGATTTGATTTGATCTGTTACTTGAACTCTGTGAAGCATTTATTTAGGCTGCAATGTGAGGTGCAGTTAACTCTAATGAACGTATCCTCTGCAGCCGAGGTAACTCTGGGTCTTCCTTTCCTGTGGCGGTCCTCATGAGAGCCAGTTTCATCATAGCGCTTGATGGTTTTTGCGACTTGATGGTTTTTGCACTTGATGAAACGTTCAAAGTTCTTGACATTTTCCGGATTGACTGACCTTCATGTCTTATAGTAGTGACGGACTGTTGTTTCTCTTTGCTTATTTGAGCTGTTCTTGCCATAATATGGACTTGGCCTTTTACCAAATAGGGCTATCTTCTGTATACCAACCCTACCTTGTCACAACACAACTGGTTGGCTCAAACGCATTAAGAAGGAAAGAACTTCCTTTACTTAACTTTTAACAAGGCACACCTGTTAATTAATGAAATGCATCCCAGGTGACTACCACATGAGGCTGGTTGAGAGAATGCCAAGAGTGTGCAAAGCTGTCATCAAGGCAAAGAGTGACTACTTTGAAGAATCTCAAATATAAAGTAGATTTTGATTTGTTTAACACTTTTTTGGTACCTACATGATTCCATATGTGTTATTTCATAGTTTTGATGTCTTCACTACTATTCTACAATGTAGAAAATAGTAAAAATAAAGAAAAACCCTTTTGACTGGTAATATATATATGGATGATTTACAAAGCCAGGCACATTTAACAATTAGGCTATTGATTATAGACCTAATTAAGTTGTGTTTTCTTCTCTCCTCAATCTTCTTAGACAATTAGGCTACGGCAAGGGCTGTTTCCCCGTCTCTGCTGCTGCTGCTGCCTCTGCAGCATTGTTCTCAATCCCAATATGCTGGTTAACTTTGCTATTATGCACATACCAACATAGGGAAGGGCCCCAATTCTAAGGCGCACTGAAGATTATGTTTCAGAACCACGGACAGCGACCGTATCCAACGCGGGAGAAAGCACATTTGTTATAAAATAATATTTGATTGATTAGTGTTGCACCATTATTTTTACATAATATAACCATATACAATTTCAGTATCACGTCTTAGCGTGATGGACTGTGCCATCACTGTGGCCTCGGCAATGGATTAGTCAACTGTGACAGGCGCGAATCAGACAGGTGTCCATGTGCACCATGAAGAAAAAAAACTTTTGCGACTGCTCGACTTAAGAAATCCCAGTCAACCAATAGCCTATCGACCAAACAATTGACCAAATGGGGTCAGCCCTAGATTTACTATTAGGAGATAAAAGGGTATTGTATGGGCAATTTACCTTCCTCAGAACAACATGCTGTAGGGTCAGGTTATAGACATGAAAGATATCACAAATATCCACATCTCTGCTCAATCTATTCCCTTACCTTGACTTTATTTCTCTTCACGGCATCCTGCTCCATCTGAGGCAGGGGATCCTTCTTCACCTCTTCCTCATCTTCATCATTCTGATTATCAACAAAATCTCTCTCAGCTGCATCAGTATCAGTGCTCTGTTCAACTGTGGACCTGTTGGCACCGGTCCTCCTCTTTGTCTAAAAAGACAATACAGTCAGTGACATACTGTATGTTGCCGTTGCTATACAGGCCTTTGAGAAGAGCTAGGGTAAACGATTGGTGATTGAATATTATTATGGAAGTCTGTTGTAAGGACAATTTACCCTCCAACCTCACAACAGCATGTTGTATGGCATATTGGACAGGTTTGGAGTGTGGACAGGTAAGACCCCAGATTTCCCTTTCTCTCCTCAATCTATTGTCTCACCTTAACTTTTCTCCTTGTCACAGCCTTCAGCTCGATCTGAGGCAGGGGATCCTTCACTTCACTATCTTCTGGATAGTTTAAACTCAGGATATCTTTCTTCATTTTCTGGACTTGACCTTCCAAACTTTGATGATCATGTGGATCATCTTCGTTTAAACTCTGATTGGAACAAATTAGACCATTTTTTAAATGCTCATGGATATGGCCAATATACCACAGCTAAGAGCTGTTCTTACGCACGACACAACGCAGAGTTATTATAAACTGGTTACCAACTTAATTAGAAGAGTAAAAAATAAATGTTTTGTCATACCCGTGGTATCCGCTCTGATATACCACAGCTTTCAGCCAATCAGCATTCAGGGCTCGAACCACCCAGTTTATAGTGGCCAATATACTATGGCTAAGCGCTGTTCTTAGGCAAAACTGCTTGGATACAGCCCTTAGCTGTGGTATATTGGCCATATACCACAAACACTGAGGTGCCATATTGCTAATAAAAACTGGTTACCAACATAAATAGAACAGTAACAAGTCTTTTTGCATCATAACCGTGGTATATTGTCGTATATACACATGGCTGAAATGCTGTTTCAGCCAATAAGCATCCAGGACCCAAACTGCCTGGTTTATAATTACACAATAATGCACGAGGGGGCTTGGTGTAATTACACAATTATACCAACAGGTTCCTGAACAGCTTCAATCGCCAAGCCATAAGACTGCTAAATAACTAACAAAATGACTACACAGTACAGGTTTTCGCTATAAATACACATAGATCCTATTGCCTGATATCAAGATTCGTAATTAATGCGTTATGGAGTCACCTATTAGTATAATAATTTAGGTAAAATTATGATAAGTAGCCTACTGCTGTTATCTTTGCAAGGATCATATTTTATTTATAACAAGTCCCATAGGTTATTATAATGCATACTTTTTTTTTTACAATATTTAAAATGATTATATGAGCGGAACATTAACGTTGGCCCACACCGCCACCCAGCTGCCACTACTTGCGGGATGTCCTGTATACCCTGTGGTCCCTGACGCTGCATTTTAAAAAAAGACGGTGCATCGGTTCCTACACAACTGCATAGGCCTTCTCTGTTAACCATTCATAGGCTTACCTTATTATCCTTATTATGCTCCATGGTTAAAGTCTATGACTGGAGCTTATGTTCTCATCACGTAAAACTTAACCAAGTGATTACCAAAGAGATAAGGCTATCGCATTTTATACGGTAACTCAGCCAACGTCATAATGTGAAACAACTTTTACGTAATAAAACAACTTCAGGGATGATCTGTCAATCAATGCGACCAGCGACGCCATACTGGAACCCCATACCACTAAAAAGACCCGTCGAAACAATAAATACTGATGTGTTAGCTACGTTTCCGGTTTTTTTTGTAAAATAATGTGATGAGACAACAAATAAATAAGTAAACAACAGCCGACAACAATGATGAGCAATACATAACATTGTAAATAAGAATGTGTTCTTAACTGACTTGCCTAGTTAAATAAGCTTAAATCATAAATAAATTTAAAAAAAAATAATAATCAAATGCAGTAATTTGAGAGGACCGCTTGAGGGCGACTACGACCCAGTTTTGAATAAACAAGGACAGAAGCATGCCATGTGTTGTTGGGTCAGAGGCGAAGGTGGCAGCAAAATTAACTTCAGAGAGCCAGTTATTACAAATGATTCCAGGTACGTGTGTGTGTATTGCAGCTGACATGAGCTAAACCTGAATTGACTGTATGTGAAGTATGGCATGGACGCAAACTGTAGCTCTGGCTAGCTACTGTGGCTAGCTAGCAAGCACGTTAGCTAACGTGTTACTGTATAGCTACAACACAAGTATTCTAATCTTGAGAGAAACGTAACGTTGGCTATTGTTGTCTGTGGTCCTGTAGCTCAGTTGGTACAGCATGGCGCTTGCAACGCAAGTATTATGGGTTCGATTCCCGGGGGCACCCATACGTAAAATGTATACGTGCATGGCCATTGCTTCGCCCGGCAACGAACCATTGTTTATACAGACGACTAGTTGCAGAAGCTTCCGTACGTAGTCAGGCGTCCTTGATCAACACACTCAAACGAAAATAACGTTTCTACTAGCGGCATATTCAGTATCTCTAGGAACGATACTTTCCGGGACGAAGCAAGCATGATCGTGGCGGGTAAAAGTGCTAAATGGCTTATACACAGAACCAGTGGAGTGGTGGAAAAAGTGCCCAATTGTCATACATGACTGAGTCATTTTCTATTAAGGTATCTTTACTTTTACTCAAGTTAAAGTCACCCAGTAAAATACTAGAGTAATAGTCTAAAAGTATTTGTTTTTAAATATACTTAAGTATCAAAAATGTAATTGGATAAAATATACTTATAATAGAAACCTATAAATAATTTCAAATTCCTTATATTAAGCAAACCAGACGGACCCATATTCTTGTTTTATTTATGGATAGCCAGGGGCTCCAACACTGACATAATGGGTGGGACACAATGCAGATAGCCCAGTTAGCCAATGTGCGGGAGCACTGGTTGGTCGGGCCAATTGAGGTAGTATGTACATGGATGTATGGTTAAAGTGACTATGCATATAAGATAAGCAGCGGCGTAAAAGAGGGGGGGGGGGGCACACAATGCAAATAGTACGGGTAACCATTGGTTACCTGTTCAGAAGTATTATGGCTTGGGGGTAAAAACTGTTGAGAAGCCTTTTTGTCCTAGACTTGGCACTCCGGTACCGCTTGCCATGCGGTAGTAGAGAGAACAGTCTATGACTGGGGTGGCTGGGGTCTTTGACAATTTTTAGTGCCTTCCTCTGACACCGCCTGGTGTAGAGGTCCTGGATGGCAGGCAGCTTTGCCCCAGTGATGTATTGGGCCGTACGCACTACGTTCTGAAGTGCCTTGCAGTCATATTTGCCTTATGCAGCACCACACATCGCCTTTGCATAGAGTTGATCAGGCTCTTGGTTGTGGCCTGTGGATTGTTGTCCCCGTCTTCAATGGCTGTGCGAAGTTGCTGAATATTGTCAGGAATTGGAACACGCTGTCATGCACATTGATCCAGAGCATCCCAATTGTGCTCAATGGGTGACATGTCTGGTAAGTATGCAGGCCATGGACGAACTGGGGCATTTTCAGCTTCCAGGAATTGTGTACAGATCCGTGTGACATGGGGCAGTGCATTATCATGCTAAAACATGAGGTGATGGTGGCGGAGGAGTGGCACGACAGTGGGCCTCAGGATCTCATCACTTTATTTCTGCATTCAAATTGCCATCGATAAAATGCAATAGTGTTCGTTGTCCGTAGCTTATGCCTGCCCATACCATAAGCCCACCGCCCACATTGGGCGAACCACTCGCCAACACGATTCCATACGCGCTGTCTGCCATTTGCCCGGTCCAGTTGAAACTGGGATTCATCTTTGAAGAGCACACTTCTCCAGCATGCCAGTGGCCATCGAAGGTAAGCATTTGCCCACTGAAGTCGGTTAGGATGCCGAACTGCAGTCAGGTCAAGACCCTGGTGAGGACGACGAGCACGCAGAGAAGCTTCCTTGAGACGGTTTCTGCAAAAATTATTCAGTTCAGCAAACCCACAGTTCCATCAGCTGTCTGGATGGCTAGTCTCAAACGATCCCGCAGGTGAAGAAGCCGCATGTGGAGTTCCTGGGCTGGCGTGGTTACATTTGGTCTGCGGTTGTGAGGCCGGTTGGACCTACTGCCAAATTCTCTAAAACAAAGTTGGAGGCAGCTTATGGTAGAGAAAGGAACATTCAATTCTCTGGCAAAAGCTCTGGTGGACATTCCTGCAGTCAGCATGCCAATTGCACACTCCCTCAACTTCAGTAATATGTGTCATTGTGTTGTGACAACTGCACATTTTAGTGGCCTTTTATTGTCCCCAGCACAAGGTGTACCTGTGTAATGAACGATTATGCTGTTTAATCCGCTTTTTGATATGCCACACCTGTCAGGTGGATGGATTATCTTGGCAAATGAGAAATGATCACTAAAAGGGATGTAAGCAAATTTGTGCACAAAATGAGAGAAGCTTTTTGTGCGTATGGAAAATTTGTTGGGTTCTTTTCTTTCAGCTCATGAAACATGGGACCAACACTTTACATGTTGCGTTCCTATATTTTTGTGAACCTGAACATCATCTTATCTCTTTTGTGCCACCAATGTAGGAGGTTATGGAAGGGGAAACTGTATTGCAGTAGTCTAGTGTATGGTGCGGGAATAATGACAAGCGAACATGGAGAGATTTGTGTTCACATTGCCCTAACAAAGGGAACCGAACACAGACTTCAAGCGAATCGAACTTACATTTACATTTTAGTCATTTAGCAGACGCTCTTATCCAGAGCGACTTACAGTAGTGAGTGCATACATTTCATGCATTTAAAAAAAAAAAAAATTTGTACTGGCCCCCCGTGGGAATCAAACCCACAACCCTGGCGTTGCACACACCATGCCTGCGTTGCAAACACCATGCTCTACCAACTGAGCCAAAGGGAAGCCTACGTTAGACCACCTCTTGAGATTGTTTTGGTTTGCCTCGGGGCTCTTTTGAGGGGTCTGGGTTCCCTTGGCGTGTTCACACTGCACAAAAATTAAGCTAACCTCACTGAGTTCACAAATTGTCTGAAAGGGGCCACGTTTGAAAACATTTAACCTCTAGAGGACACCTTCGAGATAAAATCACGTTAACCTGTTGGGGCTAGGGGGCAGTATTTGCACGGCCGGATAAAAAAACGTACCCGATTTAAACTGGTTACTACTCTTGCCCAGAAACGAGAATATGCATATAATTAATTACTAGATCTGGATAGAAGACACTCTAAAGTTTCTAAAACTGTTGGAATGGTGTCTGTGAGTATAACAGAACTCGTATGGCAGGCCAAAACCTGAGAAGATTCCATACAGGAAGTGCCTTGTCTGACAATTTGTTGTCCTTCTGTTGCATCTCTATCGAAAATACAGCATCTCTGCTGTAACATGACATTTTCTAAGGCTTCCATTGGCTCTCAGAAGGTGCCTATTTCCTCAGCCTTGCTCTCTTTATGTGAATCATGTAAGCATCGCATGCATGTGACAATTAGGGCCTGACCTATAGCCTATCATAATCAAATCAATAAATTGGTTATAACAAACTCCGAACACAGTAATATCGACAGCAAAATGGATGCGGAGGATGTGAAAAATAAACGCCAAACGGGTGAATGTTTACTGGTTGCTTAGGAGGGAAAGGGAAATTCAGATCTGTGGAAGACATTTGACTTAGTTGTGGAAACTACTGGTGGTCAAGAACAAGGAGGGTATAGGAGCAAGCGCTGACAGAGTATTATGTGTGCCAAACATTTGCTGTTGGATTACAATATTGTTTTTTTCTGACCATTTGGAACAGTGTAAACAACACTAAATAAATTCTAAGCAATACCAGTCTGTTCTAACGACAAAAAAATTGTAAAGCCTTTATTACAGCATAGCAAAGATTAAAAACAGCCAAATCTGTGAAATTGCTTAATTCAACATTTTGCCGGTGCATGAGGCTTGGTGCTCACAGAATCAGTAGGCTATTAAACAAATACTCAAACAGGCAACAGAAGCTATATCTGTCTTATATCTGTGTGTATGTATATATATGTGTGTATATACCAGTCAAAAGTTTGGACACACCTACTCATTCAAGGGTTTTTCTTTATTTTTACTATTTTCTACATTGTAGAGTAGTAGTGAAGACATCAAAACTATGAAATAACACATATGGAATCATGTAGGTACTAAAAAAGTGTTAAACAAATCAAAATATATTTTATATTTGAGATTCTTCAAAGCCTTGACAGAAGCTTTGTACACTCTTGGAATTCTCTCAACCAGCTTCACCTGGAATGCTTTTCCAACAGTCTTGAAGGACTTCCCACCTATGCTGAGAACTTGTTGGCTGCTTTTCCTTCACTCTGCGGTCCAATTCATCCCAAAACATCTCAATTGGGTTGAGGTTGGGTGATTGTGGATGTCAGGTCATCTGATGCAGCACTCCATCACTCGCCTTCTTGGTCAAATAGCCCTTACACAGCCTAGAGGTGTGTTGGGTAATTGTCCTGTTGAAAAATAAATTATAGTCCCACTAAGCGCAAACCAGATGGGATGGCTTATCACTGCAGGATACTATAATAGCCATGCTGGTTAAGTGTGCCTTGAATTCTAAACAAATCACAGACAGTGTCACCAGCAAAGCACCCCCACACCATCACACCTCCTCCATGCTTCATGGTGGGAACCACATATGCGGAGATCATTTGTTCACCTACTCTCACAAAGACATTCTTGGAACCAAAAATCTCAGATTTGGACTCATCAGACCAAAGGACAGGTTTCCACGGGTCTAATGTCCATTGCTCGTGTTTCTTGGCCCATGCAAGTCTCTTCTTTTTATTGGTGTCCTTTAGTAGTGCTTTCTTCGCAGCAATTTGACCATGAAGGCCTGATTCACGCAGTCTCCTCTGAACAGTTGATGTTGAGATGTGTCTGTTACTTGAACTCTGTGAAGCATTTATTTAGGCTGCAATGTGAGGTGCAGTTAACTCTAATGAACGTATCCTCTGCAGCCGAGGTAACTCTGGGTCTTCCTTTCCTGTGGCGGTCCTCATGAGAGCCTGTTTCATCATAGCACTTGATGTTTTTTGCACTTGATGAAACGTTCAAAGTTTTCCGGATTGACTGACCTTCATGTCTTATAGTAATGACGGACTGTTGTTTCTCTTTGCTTATTTGAGCTGTTCTTGCCATAATATGGACTTGGCCTTTTACCAAATAGGGCTATCTTCTGTATACCAACCCTACCTTGTCACAACACAACTGGTTGGCTCAAACGCATTAAGAAGGAAAGAACTTCCTTTACTTAACTTTTAACAAGGCACACCTGTTAATTAATGAAATGCATCCCAGGTGACTACCACATGAGGCTGGTTGAGAGAATGCCAAGAGTGTGCAAAGCTGTAATCAAGGCAAAGAGTGACTACTTTGAAGAATCTCAAATAAAGTAGATTTTGATTTGTTTAACACTTTTTTGGTACCTACATGACTCCATATGTGTTATTTCATAGTTTTGATGTCTTCACTATTATTCTACAATGTAGAAAATAGTAAAAATAAAGAAAAACCCTTTTGCCTGGTAATATATATATATGGATGATTTACAAAGCCAGGCACATTTAACAATTAGGCTATTGATTATAGACCTAATTAAGTTGTGTTTTCTTCTCTCCTCAATCTTCTTAGACAATTAGGCTAAGGCAAGGGCTGTTTCCCCGTCTCTGCTGCTGCTGCTGCCTCTGCAGCATTGTTCTCAATCCCAATATGCTGGTTAACTTTGCTATTATGTACATAGCAACATAGGGAAGGGCCCCAATTCTACGGCGCACTGAAGATTATGTTTCAGAACCACGGACAGCGACCGTATCCAACGCGGGAGAAAGCACATTTGTTATAAAATAATATTAGATTGATTAGTGTTGCACCATTATTTTTACATAATATAACCATATACAATTTCAGTATCACGTCTTAGCGTGATGGACTGTGCCATCACTGTGGCCTCGGCAATGGATTAGTCAACTGTGACAGGCGCGAATCAGACAGGTGTCCATGTGCACCATGAAGAAAAAAAAACTTTTGCGACTTAAGAAATCCCAGTCAACCAATAGCCTATCGACCAAACAATCGACCAGTCGACCAAATGGGGTCAGCCCTAGATTTACTATTAGGAGATAAAAGGGTATTGTATGGGCAATTTACCTTCCTCAGAACAACATGCTGTAGGGTCAAGTTATAGACATGAAAGATATCTCAAATATCCACATCTCTGCTCAATCTATTCCCTTACCTTGACTTTATTTCTCTTCACGGCATCCTGCTCCATCTGAGGCAGGGGATCCTTCTTCACCTCTTCCTCATCTTCATCATTCTGATTATCAACAAAATCTCTCTCAGCTGCATCAGTATCAGTGCTCTGTTCAACTGTGGACCTGTTGGCACCGGTCCTCCTCTTTGTCTAAAAAGACAATACAGTCAGTGACATACTGTATGTTGCCGTTGCTACAGGCCTTTGAGAAGAGCTAGGGTAAACGATTGGTGATTGAATATTATTATGGAAGTCTGTTGTAAGGACAATTTACCCTCCAACCTCACAACAGCATGTTGTATGGCATATTGGACAGGTTTGGAGTGTGGACAGGTAAGACCCCAGATTTCCCTTTCTCTCCTCAATCTATTGTCTCACCTTAACTTTTCTCCTTGTCACAGCCTTCAGCTCGATCTGAGGCAGGGGATCCTTCACTTCACTATCTTCTGGATAGTTTAAACCCAGGATATCTTTCTTCATTTTCTGGACTTGACCTTCCAAACTTTGATCATGTGGATCATCTTTGTTTAAACTCTGATTGGAACAAATTAGACCATTTTTTAAATGCTCATGGATATGGCCAATATACCACAGCTAAGAGCTGTTCTTACGCACGACACAACGCAGAGTTATTATAAACTGGTTACCAACTTAATTAGAAGAGTAAAAATAAATGTTTTGTCATACCCGTGGTATACGCTCTGATATGCCACAGCTTTCAGCCAATCAGCATTCAGGGCTCGAACCACCCAGTTTATAGTGGCCAATATACTATGGCTAAGCGCTGTTCTTAGGCAAAACTGCTTGGATACAGCCCTTAGCTGTGGTATATTGGCCATATACCACAAACACTGAGGTGCCATATTGCTAATAAAAACTGGTTACCAACATAAATAGAACAGTAACAAGTCTTTTTGCATCATACCCTTGGTATATTGTCGTATATACACATGGCTGAAATGCTGTTTCAGCCAATAAGCATCCAGGACCCAAACTGCCTGGTTTATAATTACACAATAAGGCACGAGGGGGTGTGGTATATGGCCAATTTACCACAGCTAAGGGCTGTTCTGAAGCAAGCCGAAACGCGAAGTGCCTGGATACAGCCCTTAGCCATGGTAAATTCGTTTTTTGCTAACGGTTGTATTCATTTTGGGATCTATCGCATCCCACTGCTGTCCCAGACTATGTTTGTAATATTTATATCTCACACAGAATAGGTACATTTTTGTACAATGGGGATAGTAAATTGACATAGGCTAGTGCTTTTGCTGTTCATTAGGCCTATTCATTTTGTTGGCTGATGAAAAGTAAATGTAGACAGTTCTTCCAATATCTTCAATACGCGCCTTGGAATTGGATAAGGACGCACGCAGTTGAGTCTCCAATGTGTCTGTCTTCACTAGTAGCCTGTGAGAAAGACCTGATCACTTGATGGGCATTAGCTCAATTCTCATTAGCCATCTGAGAGAGCCATGTGAGTGAGAGGTGCTTCAGAGCCAGGAGAAGGGAATTATAATTATTATATTCAGCCCAAGGACACAATGGACCCTGGCCGCAAAAGGCATGGATTTTTTTAGGGGGCATTACAGTCACACAAAAGGGATGTCGCCGGGTAATTTGAGGTATTATCAAGTGCTTGTCAAATTGTGAATAACAGTTGCAGCCTGAGCAAAAACACAAAGCAGAGCTCATGCCTTTCATGCGGCTTTTTTCAAATCATCATTAGAGTCACATCATACAGCCTTAGAATGTATTAAAAAATCAAAACGGATAGCCCAACGTTTGTAGAACAACTAAAGTTACATAATTAACTCTAAATTAAGCATATAGGAGTACCTATTTCTTTGTTAACTGCTAAACACAGAATAGCCACATGTGCGCACTCCCTCAAATCGTTTGGAGAAAATATTGTATTTTATTTTATTCAGCTATGTTCAATTGTATTCTTCATACTATAAAATAATGCCATGGAATTCTAACCAAATCTTGTCTGCTAAATGAACTAGTGTAGCCATATGGCATAGCCAGATCAGGGTCTAACATAAGGACAAGTCAGAGTATGCTATTCTGTTCTTCTGAAATAGACTACATTTTAGACTGGATGTATTGTGATGGTGTAGGCTATGTTACATGGATTTATTCGACTTTTTAATATGTAGATGTTCCAAAGGTCTGCATCAGTGGCTTGTAGGCTATGTGTGGAAGCCAGGAGATGCTAAATGTGTTTATGTTAATTAACGGTCAATCACCAGCTGACAAAATTTCATGATCGCCACAGCCCTAGGCATGGGTCCTCAAATCCTCAAAAAGTTTTACAGCTGTACAATTAAGAAGGAGCATCTTGACTGGCTGCATCCCTGCTTGGTATGGTAATAACACCGCCCACGATTGCATGGCGCTACAGAGGGTGGTGCGGACAGCCTAGTAAATCAGCCCAACCAACGCATCACCGGGGGCAAGCTACTTGCACTCCAGGACACCTACAGCACCCGATGTCACAGGAAAGCCAAAAAGATCATCAAGGGCAACAACCACCCGAGCCACTCACTGCCTGTTCACCCCGCTATCATCCAGGAGAGAGACGGAAAAAAACGCTTCTATGTCATGGCCATCAGACTGTTAAATTGTCATCACTAGCACAATAGAGGCTGCTGCCCTATATACGGAGACTTGAAATCACTGGCCACAAACAATGGAACACTATTCACTTTAATAATGTTTACATATTGTAACGACCCTGGGTTTATAAGCGCGGATATCGACTCTCGAGCATGCTTTTGGGGCACAGTCGATAGCACGCTGGACTTCGGGCTAGAAGGTTGAGGGATCGAGACCTGCTCCCTGCCTGTTTCATTATATCTTTTGCATTATTCATCTCATATGTATATACTGTATCCTTCCTATTCTACTGTATCTTAGTCTATGCTGCTCTGACATTGCTCATCCAAATATTTATATATTACTAATTCCATTCCTTTACTTTAGATTGTGTGTATTGTTTTATATTACTTGTTAGATATTACTTGTCAGATATTATTGCACTGTTAGCAAGAAACACAAGCGTTTCAACACACCCGCAATAACATCTGATAAACATGTGTATGTGACAAATACAATTTGATCACCAGGGCTGTGCTCCCTGTCATCCAGGACCTCTATATCAGGCGGTGGGAAAGGAAAGCCCGGAAATCGTTAAAAACTCCAGCCACCCAAGCCATAGACTGTTCTCTCTGCTTCGGCACAGCAAGCGGTACCGTGCATCAAGTCTGACACCAACAGGCTCCTGAACAGCTTCAATCGCCAAGCCATAAGACTGCTAAATAACTAACAAAATGACTACACAGTACAGGTTTTCGCTATAAATACACATAGATCCTATTGCCTGATATCAAGATTCGTAATTAATGCGTTATGGAGTCACCTATTATTATAATAATTTAGGTAAAATTATGATAAGTAGCCTACTGCTGTTATCTTTGCAAGGATCATATTTTATTTATAACAAGTCCCATAGGTTATTATAATGCATACTTTTTTTTTTACAATATTTAAAATGATTATATGAGCGGAACATTAACGTTGGCCCACACCGCCACCCAGCTGCCACTACTTGCGGGATGTCCTGTATACCCTGTGGTCCCTGCCGCTGCATTTAAAAAAAAGACGGTGCATCGGTTCCTACACAACTGCATAGGCCTTCTCTGTTAACCATTCATAGGCTTACCTTATTATCCTTATTATCCTCCATGGTTAAAGTCTATGACTGGAGCTTATGTTCTCATCACGTAAAACTTAACCAAGTGATTACCAAAGAGATAAGGCTATCGCATTTTATACGGTAACTCAGCCAACGTCATAATGTGAAAGAACTTTTACGTAATAAAACAACTTCAGGGATGATCTGTCAATCAATGCGACCAGCGACGCCATACTGGAACCCCATACCACTAAAAAGACCCGTCGAAACAATAAATACTGATGTGTT
This sequence comes from Salmo trutta, assembly GCF_901001165.1. Classification (NCBI taxonomy): domain Eukaryota; kingdom Metazoa; phylum Chordata; class Actinopteri; order Salmoniformes; family Salmonidae; genus Salmo; species Salmo trutta. The sequence goes on from NC_042976.1 coordinate 43,898,003, forward strand.
AGCTACGTTTCCGGGTTTTTTTGTAAAATAATGTGATGAGACAACAAATAAGTAAACAACAGCCGACAACAATGATGAGCAATACATAACATTGTAAATAAGAATGTGTTCTTAACTGACTTGCCTAGTTAAATAAGCTTAAATCATAAAAAAAATAAAATAATAATAATAATCAAATGCAGTAATTTGAGAGGAACAGCCACAGCAAACCCATCTGTGATATTAAGGTGCGCTAGTTGGTTATAAAAGGTGGGTCATACATACAGTGTGTGAGGTAGCTATTAGTTTTTCTCTACACACATCTGGCAAGGGAGTCAAGTTGACCAACTCATTTGGCCAACTAATCCCAGATAAAGGCTAACAATGCAAATGTTGCTTAAGGTCATTCCATTAAAGTGAACCAATAATAATATGAAACTCCTGTGACAGGTCGAGAAGCAGCGGGAAACCCTAATGGGCTCATCCCCTGGACCAAGTTCTGCAAGGTGAGCATCTCACTGGAAGTTTAGTGTTTTAGCCAACCCGTGTGTGTTTACTATGGGTTGTGTATTGAGTGTGTCTTTACCTGAGCAGAATGTGAATGAGAAGAGCTTTCCCTTCTGGCTGTGGATCGAGGGAATACTGGACCTGATCAAGAGACACCTGCTGTGTCTGTGGAATGATGGGGAAAACATCTCTCCAACTCACATTACTTCAGTATGCCTTTCTGAAGACTAGGTTTACATTACTTTTTTGAAAAGTGACTTTATTGTGCTATAATCCACTACATCTCTATGGTCTATAGGTGTATCATGGGCTTTGTTAGTAAGGAGAGAGAGAAGGCCCTGCTGAAGGACAAGGAGCCTGGAACTTTCCTGCTGCGCTTCAGCGAGAGCAGCTGAGAGGGAGCCATTACCTTCACCTGGGTGGAGGGCTCCAATAACGGTGTGTGTGTTTTTTTGTGTGCATGTGTGTTTGTAGCTTTGTAGCTGTAGATGAAGGGGAGGAGATGGGTTAAAGAAGGATTTTTAAGCCTTGAGAGAATTGGGACATGGATTGTGTATGTGTGCCATTCAGAGGGTGAATGGGCAAGACAACATATTTAAGTGCCTTTGAATGGGGTATAGTAGTAGGTGCCAGGTGCATCGGTTTGAGTCAAGAACTGCAACACTGCTGGGATTTTCACGCTCAACAGTTTCCCGTGTGTATCAAGAATGGTCCACCACCCAAAGGATATCCAGCCAACTTGACACAACTGTGGGAAGCATTGGAGTCAGCATGGGCCAGCATCCTTGTGGAACACTTTCGACACCTTGTAAAGTCCATGCCTCGACGAATTGAGGCTGTTCTGGGGGCAAAAGTGTGGGGAGAGGGTGCAACTCAATATGAGGAAGGTGTTCCTAATGTGTGGTATATATACTCAGTGTACATACCAATGGACAGACAAAAATATTTATATTTTAATTGTTTTTACACATTATGAGTATGTGTCTCTACATCTGTCTCAGGTATATGTGTTTCTGTTTGTATTATTTTACCAGGTAAGCTGACTGAGAACACATTCTCATATCACATTGTGTGTGTGTGTGCATTTATGTACAGTTGAAGTCGGAAGTTTACATACACTTAGGTTGAAGTCATTAAAACTCGTTTTTCAACCACTCCACAAATTTTTTGTTTTAACAAACTATACTTTTGTGCATGACACAAGTCATTTTTCCAACAATTGTTTACAGACAGATTATTTCACTTTTAATTCACTGTATCACAATTCCAGTGGGTCAGAAGTTTACATACACTAAATTGACTGTGCCTTTAAACAGCTTAGAAAATTCCCGAAAATGTCATGGCTTTAGATGCTTCTGATAGGCTAATTGACATCATTTGAGTCAATTGGAGGTGTACCTGTGGATGTATTTCAAGGCCTACCTTCAAACTCAGTGCCTCTTTGCTTGACATCATGGGAAAATCAAAAGAAATCAGCCAAAAAAATGGTGGACCTCCACAAGTCTGGTTCATCCTTGGGAGCAATTTCCAAACGCCTGAAGGTACCACGTTCATCTGCACAACCAATAGTACGCAAGTATAAACACCATGGGACCACGCAGCCGTCATGCCGCTCAGGAAGGAGACGCGTTCTGTCTCCTAGATATGAACATACTTTGGTGCGAAAAGTGCAAATCAATCACAGAACAACAGCAAAAGACCTTGTGACGATGCTGGAGGAAACAGGTACAAAGTATCTATATCCATAGTAAAACAAGTCCTATATCGACATAACCTGAAAGGCCGCTCAGCAAGGAAGAAGCCACTGCTCCAAAACCGCCATTAAAAAAGCCAGACTACGGTTTGCAATAGCACATGGGGACAACGATTGTGCTTTTTTTCCCCCTCTGGTCTGATGAAACAAAAATAGAACTGTTTCGCCATAATGACGATTGTTATGTTTGGAAGAAAAAGGGGGAGGCTTGCAAGCCGAAGAACACCATCCCAACCGTGAAGCATGGGGGTGGCAGCATTATGTTGTGGGGGTGCTTTGCTGCAGGAGGGACTGGTGCACTTCACAAAATAGATGGCATCATGAGAAGGACAATTTGGTGGATATATTGAAGCTACATCTCAAGACATCAGTCAGGAAGTTAAAGCTTGGTCGCAAATGGGTCTTCCAAATGGACAATGACCCCAAGCATACTTCCAAAGTTGAGGCAAAATGGCCTAAGGACAACAAAGTCAAGGTATTGGAGTGGCCATCGCAAAGCCCTGACCTCAATCCAAAATAACATTTGTGGGCAGAACTGAAAAAGTGTGTGCGAGCAAGGAAGCCTACAAACCTGACTCAGTTACACCAGCTCTGTCAGGAGTAATGGGCCAAAATTCACCCAACATATTGTGGGAAGCTTGTGGAAGGCTACCCGAATCGTTTGACCCAAGTTAAACAATTTAAAGGCAATGCTACCAAATACTAATTGAGTGTATGTCAACTTCTGACCCACTGGGAATGTGATGAAAGAAATAAATGCTGAAATAAATCATTCTCTCTACTATTATTCTGAAAATGTCACATTCTTAAGATAAAGTGGTGATCCTAACTGACCTAAGACAGGCAATTTTTACTAGGATTAAATGTCAGGAATTGTGAAAAACTGGAGTTTAAATGTATTTGGCTAAGGTGTATGTAAACTTCCGACTTCAACTGTATATCTATGAACATATAGACGTCCATTTCCACGCGGTGGAGCCCTACACTAAGAAGGAGCTGGCCGCCGTCTCTTTTCCTGACATCCTCCGCAACTACAAGGTGATGGCTGCTGAGAACATCCCTGAGAACCCTCTGCTCTACCTCTACCCCAACATCCCCAAAGACAGTGCCTTCACACGCTACTACAGCCGCCCCACAGAAGGTAACTAACAAGCTGTTAGAAATGTATGTGTGTTGAGGAAAGATTGAGTAGTTGAAAAAGGTACAAATGGTGTTGAAGACTTCAATTCCAGTCTAAGCTATTATACACAATATATACTGCATAGCATACTTTTCTTATTTTGTTGTGCCACACCCTTTTCCCCCATTTGAAATACTGACCACTGGTAATGCCTTGCCACAGGAGGTTGGTGAGGGGAGGAAGGCTCAAAATAATGTCTGGAATGGAGTGTGTGATGTGTTTGATACCATTCTATTTACTCCATTCCAGCCATTACTATGAATCCGTGCTCCCCAATTTAGGGGCCACCTGCCACCTGTGTTTGGTTCTGATGATAACCTCTAGACGTCTATAACCTTTGACCTTCTCAGCTGCTGAGCCAATGGAGTTGGAGAGTGCCTCTGAGGCTGGCTACATTCAGACGGAGCTCATCTCTGTGTCTGAAGTGTAAGTCTGATTCTTGTTATGAAACACCTTTTACTGTTTTTATATCGTTTTCATTGATTTAAGATACACCCAACAGACCAAATCAAATTTATTTATATAGCCCTTCGTATATCAGCTGAAATCTCAAAGTGCTGTACAGAAACCCAGCCTAAAACCCCAAACAGCAAGCAATGCATGTGAAAGAAGCACGGTGGCTAGGAAAAACTCCCTAGGAAAAACTCCCTAGAAAGGCCAAAAACCTAGGAAGATACCTAGAGAGGAACCAGGCTATGAGGGGTGGCCAGTCCTCTTCTGGCTGTGCCGGGTGGATATTATAACAGAATATGGTCAAGATGTTAAAATGTTCATAAATGACCAGCATGGTCAAATAATAATAATCAGAGTAGTTGTCGAGGGTGCAACAAGCACGTCCGGTGAACAGGTCAGGGTTCCGTAGCCGCAGGCAGAACAGTTGAAACTGGAGCATGGCCAGGTGGACTGGGGACAGCAAGGAGTCATCATGCTAGGTAGTCCCGAGGCATGGTCCTAGGGCTCAGGTCCTCCGAGAGAAAGAAAGAAAGAGAGAAGAGAGAATTAGAGAGAGCATATTTAAATTCACACAGGACACCGGATGAGACAAGAGAATACTCCAGATGTAACAGACTGACCCTAGCCCCCCGACACATAAACTACTGCAGCATAAATACTGGAGGCTGAGACAGGAGGGATCAGAAGACACTGTGGCCCCATCCGATGATACCCCCGGACAGGGCCAAACAGGCAGGATATAACCCCACCCACTTTGCCAAAGCACAGCCCCCACACCACTAGAGGGATGTCTACAACCACCAACTTACCGTCCGAAGACAAGGCCGAGTATAGCCCACAAAGATCTCCGCCATGGCACAACCCAAGGGGGGGGCGCCAACCCAGACAGGAAGACCACGTCAGTGACTCAACCCACTCAAGTGACGCACCCCTCCCATGGACGGCATGGAAGAACACCAGTAAGTCAGTGACTCAGCCCCTGTAATAGGGTTAGAGGCAGAGAATCCCAGTGGAAAGAGGGGAACCGGCAAGGCAGAGACAGCAAGGACAGACGACACACACAGCCCAAAGTACAAGAAAAGGTCAAATGAAAAGTGTACGTCTCTTGTTATGTCAGTCACTGACAGTCACTCACCCATGTCAGCTAACATGTTTTAGATCGGTAAATTAGTCTAGCCAAATATTTCACTGGTAGTAAACATGGTTGAATTACCGACCGGGGGGCACCCATTGATTGATTGTCACTCTCACTCAGATATCATATTTTCTCCTGGTTATGTAACTGTTTGTTGGGTTCTGTTTCTCCTCAGCCACCCCTCCAGACTACAGGACGCCATGCTGCCCATGAGTTCCCAAGTGTATGGAGAGCTGACCAGGATTATTAACCCTGATGAGATTGAAAATGTGGTAGGTTAACAGCCAGACAGCACCTGCCACACACACAGATTAGCGACACTGTGGTAGGTTTTAGCCAGACAGCACCAGCCACACACAGAGTAGAGACACTGTTGTATGTTAGTCAGCCAGCAGTAGCCACACACAGTGGTCGCGTTCCCCTGCTCAGCCGTTCCATGCATCAACCAATGGTTGCATGCTACATCAACTGTGCCACCCGGCACCAGATTGCTATAACATATGTGGTTAGCTGATACGTAAAATAATTATCCGGGAGTAGAAAGATCTGGCATGCATCAGCAACACCTGGGCAGAGGAGCATGACCCACAGTGTGGTAGGTTAGAGACAGACAGCGCCAGCCACACTCAGAGATGAGACAACACACATCTAATCATCATAAAACAACAAAATGTGGAAAAGATGTGAACATTTGAGAAGACAAGACAGCCCTGGGCTAAAATTAGAATGTAAGGTCCTGGCAAATCAGCTGTACCGCTTTATTTCCAAATCTTTCATGGCGAGGGTCGGGATAATTCATGCATTTTTTTTATTTACTATGTGACTGTGCCACTGTGTAACACATGCAATCACAAAAGTGCAGCATTACACTATTGAGATGCAGCCATTTTTTCCCCCTGATCCTATGTTGTCCCTCTCCCTTCAGATGTGCACTCCCTTCCCAAACTAATCTGCCCTCTTCAGGTGGTGCCCAGGAAAATGTGTGTAAGCTCCCGAGCCGAGTACCGAAGATACCACACAAAAAGGATGACGTTTGCAATAGATTTCAAAGCACAACTGAAACTGTATATGTAGTCCTACGTTATCGTTTTATATACACGCATGAGATTTTGGGGCTTTGAGTCCAGCTGTTTGTAATAAGGAATGTCATTCTACACTACTTGTGGGACAGGGTAATATTTTGTTGATGCATATGTAATGTGAACAACAAAAGGGATGCAGAAAGCTGTTCTTCACCTTGTAAATAGATACGATTTTGTAGTCACTTATAATGAGGAAAATGGTTCAGCTGTTCTGGGTCGTTCCACGAAATGAGTACCCTTTTGATATTTTAGTCAGAAATGTTGCACCAATATTGAATTTTAAAAGGATGTTATATTAAATGAAGTGGCCTTTAATATAGACCACATGGAGACTTCAATAAATCAGATGTTTAATATGGATAAAGGCTTGCTAAAGTGCCAAAATTCATCAAATATATCTATATTGTTTTTTTTACCCATTTTTCTCCCCAATTTAGTGATTTCCAATTGGTAGTCTTGTCTCATTGCTACAACTCCCGTACGGACTCGGGAGAGGCGAAGGTCAAGAGCCATGCGTCCGCCGAAACATGACCCTGCTTCTTGACACACCGCAAGAATGTGTCAGAGGAAACACCGCACAACTGGCGACCGCCACAGGAGTCGCTAGAGCGCGATAGGACAAGGACATCACGTCCGGCTAAACCCTCCCCTAACCTAGACGACGCTGGGCCAATTGTGCGTCGCCTCATGGGTCTCCCGGTCGTGGTCGGCTGCGACACAGCCCGGGATCGAACCCGGCTCTGTAGTGACGCCTCAAGCACTGCGATGCAGTGCCTTAGACAACTGCGCCACTCGGGAGGCCTCAAATTCAGCATTTTGACACTTAATCCCAACATTTCTCCAAATTTCTCCAAGCCCTAGTTATTTTGTTGCTTTCACAAAGTCATTCTTTATTTCATGTGAGTAGTGATTCATTTGCATATGTCCCTCATTTTAAGGTCAACCCTGTTATGTAAACTGAGCTCTCGTTTTAATTTGGTGAAACTATTCCTTTTGAATTGCTTTTAAAAGAAACATTGAAGGTCTAATAGTCAAATCACAGAGTAAATGCAGGTGCGCTGGATCTACTTTTTTTTGTTCATTTTCTGTGTTTTGTGGTGGAAAACTGAGCAGGTCGAGCATAACATGTCAACCCTGTTAGCCATAGATAGGCTAGAAGTGTTTATTCCTCTCTCTGTGCATACCTTTGGTTGTGTTGTTGTGGCTTTGGCAGTTGACACCTAATTTACTGACCATGTCTCATCTGATTATTTTTGTGAGTGTTTATTTATGGTATAAATTAATTTTGTTATTCCTTTACTCAGTGTGTGGTTTCCCATTGTTTGTTACAATCTTGAGCCAGGTTGTAACAAGTTATACTGAATTTGTGGAACAACCCTTATATGCAAAGTACTTCTAAACTGTACTCACGACTGCATGGACTTCATTGTTTCAATTAATTAAAAATAAGAGCTCTCTCACATGCCTGAAAAGCTTTGCTTTTTTTAACCATGTTAATTAAAATATATTTATGTGTACATATTCCACTGCAAGGAGCAATCACACTCTTGCACACCTCTTAACAAATGAACTTGATCATGTATTCCTTAAAATAACAGAAAAGGACATCCATGTACAGTCGTGGCCAAAAGTTTTGAGAATGACACAAATATTCATTTTCACAAAGTCTGCTGCCTCAGTTTATATGGTGGCAATTTGCATATACTCTATAATGTTATGAAGAGTGATCAGGTGAATTGCAATTCATTGCAAAGTCCCTCTTTGCCATGTAAATGAACTGAATCCCCAAAAAACATTTCCACTGCATTTCAGCCCTGCCACAAAAGGACCAGCTGGCATCATGTCAGTGATTCTCTCGTTAACACAGATGTGAGTGTTGACGAGGACAAGGCTGGAGATCACTCTGTCATGCTGATTGAGTTTGAATAACAGACTGGGAGCTTCAAAAGGAGGGTAATGCTTGGAATCATTGTTCTTCCTCTGTCAACCATGGTTACCTGCAAGGAAACACATGCCGTCATCATTGCTTTGCACAAAAAGGGCTTCACAGGCAAGGATATTGCTTGCCAGTAAGATTGCACCTAAATCAACCATTTATCGGATCATCATGAACTTCAAGGAGAGCGGTTCAATTGTTGTGAAGAAGGCTTCAGGGCGCCCAAGAAAGTTCAGCAAGTGCCAGGACTGTCTCCTAAAGTTGATTCAGCTGCGGGATCGGGGCACCACCAGTACAGAGCTTGCTCAGGAATGGTAGCAGGCAGGTGTGAGTGCATCTGCACGCACAGTGAGTGCAAAGACTTTTGGAGGATGGCCTGGTGTCAAGAAGGGCAGCAAAGAAGCCACTTCTCTCCAGGAAAACCATCAGGGACAGACTGATATTCTGCAAAGGTACAGGGATTGGACTGCTGAGGACTGGGGTAAAGTCACTTTCTCTGATGAATCCCCTTTCCGATTGTTTGGGGCATCCAGAAAAAAGCTTGTCCGGAGAAGACAAGGTGAGCGCTAACATCAGTCCTGTGTCATGCCAACAGTAAAGCATCCTGAGACCATTCATGTGTGGGGTTGCTTCTCAGCCAAGGGCGTGGGCTCACTCAGAATTTTGCCTAAGAACACAGCCATGAATAAAGAATGGTACCAACACATCCTCCGAGAGCAACTTCTCCCAACCATCCAGGAACAGTTTGGTGACGAACAATGCCTTTTCCTGCATGATGGAGCACCTTGCCATGAGGTAAAAGTGATAACTAAGTGGCTCGGGGAACAAAACATTGATATTTTGGGTCCATGGCCAGGAAACTCCCCCGACCTTAATCCCATTGAGAACTTGTGGTCAATCCTCAAGAGGCGGGTGGACAAACAAAAACCCACAAATTCTGACAAACTCCAAGCATTGATTATGCAAGAATGGGCTGCCATCAGTCAGGATGTGGCCCAGAAGTTAATTGACAGCATGCCAGGGTGGATTGCAGAGGTCTTGAAAAAGAAGGGTCAGCACTGCAAATATTGACTCTTTGCATCAACTTCATGTAATTGTCAGTAAAACACTTATGAAATGCTTGTAATTATACTTCAGTATTCCATAGTAACATCTGACAAAAATATGTAAAGACACTGAAGCAGCAAACTTTGTGGAAATTAATATTTGTGTCATTCTCAAAACCTTTGGCCACGACTGTATAACATTACATTCAGAACTGTCTTTATTTGGAATTTTAGATTGATCTGCGACTATTGCTGACACCTGACTTAAACCATCTGTCCATATGACCTGCAGGGATTCGAACTCTGAGCTAAAGCCTAGACAGCTAACACAAGTTATCAGGGCTCAGGCAAGGTTACCCTTCTTCGAACCACTTCCACTGCAACAGACATGTTATAACAAGGACAAAACCAATGTCAGATTTTGAGACCTGTTCCTCTGTCTTAGGGTGGTGATTGGTTGGAGGGTTCAAGTCAGGTGTTTCCCAGACTATTAAAGGAGTGGTGAATGAGGTTAAATGTCTGTGGCAACATGTTCCATTATCTTTGTCATTCTTTGGATATCATTTTAACATGTTCTATATCTCTATGCACAATGTCACCATCTCAGTGTTGCTGCAAAACGGTAACAGTGCATTACACAAATGAAAAAGTAATGGTAGAGATAGAAATGGAATGTACAGAGAGGACAGGGTTCTCCAGATATAGATTAGAATGTTAGATTAGAACATTGTGCAAGGTTATTGTCCATTGTGCCAATGAAGCTGTTCTTATGCTACACCCTCGGAGTGTGGTGTCAGGAAAATAACCTCACACTCAACGTCAACAAAACAAAGGAGATGATCATGGACTTCAGGAAACAGCAGAGGGAGCACCCCCCTATCCACATCGACGGGACAGTAGTGGAGAAGTGGAAAGTTTTAAGTTCCTCGGCGTACACACCACGGACAAACTGAAATGGTCCACACACACAGACCGCGTGGTGAAGAAGGCGCAACAGCGCCTCTTCAACCTCAGGAGGCTGAAGAAATGTGGCTTGTCACCAAAAACACTCACAAACATTTACAGATGCACAATCGGGAGCATCCTGTTGGGCTGTATCACTGCCTTGTACAGCAACTGCACAACGCATCACCGGGGGAAAACTACCTGCCCTCCAGGACACCTACATCACCCGATGTCACAGGAAGGCCAAAAAGATAATCAAGGACCTGTAACCTGTTCACCCCGCTATCATCCAGAAGGCGAGATCAGCACAGGTGCATCAAAGCTGGGACCGAGAGACTGAAAAACAGCTTCTATCTCAAGGCCATCAGACTGTTAAACAGCCATCACTAACATTGAGTGGCTGCTGCCAACATACTGACTCATCTCTAGCCACTTTAATAATAAAACATTTGATGTAGTAAATGTATCACTAGTCACTTTAAACAATGCCACTTCATATAATGTTTACATACCCTACATTACTCATCTCATATGTATATACTGTACTCTATACCATCTACTGCATCTTGCCTATGCCGTTTGGCCATCGCTCATCCATACATTTATATGTACATATTCTTATTCATGCCTTTACGCTTGTGTGTATAAGGTAGTTGTTGTGAAATTGTTAGATTACTTGTTAGATATTACTGCACGGTCAGAACTAGAAGCACAAGCATTTCGCTACACTCGCATTAACATGTGATTACCATGTGTATGTGACCAATAAAATTTTATTTGATTTGATTGAATGTTTTCCCCATAAAACCTACCACTGCTTTGATTTCTAATTTGATCAGTATTGGTTTATGCTGTGTTAAAATTTCTGTTTAAGCAATAAACAAATTAAAAAAGAAAAACTCTGGTTGTAAACTGACTGCAGTAGCTATGTTTTTGGTATCGCTCATGTCATACTGCATGTCATTCCTCAACTGTCTGGATTTTACATTCATATTGGCCCTTCACAAAACTGACACACTAAATCAACAAACTGTTTTTGTACATATTCAATACAATAAGTACATGTCTTTCCATTAATTTCTTAAACTCATTGGAAATTAAATTGAATTCAACTATGCTATAATCCCACTGAATCATGAATAACCCTCATTCAGATGATTTTATATGGTCCTTTACACACCAGCTCCGTGGGAAAATTGGATCCTGGCCAAAGGCACAAGTTCATTCAAAAAGTGTGAGACATCTAGGATGTGTTTTTGACAATATTAATGTCAACTGCCATATGTTTATGTACATGTCCAACTGGTTTCCTCCTATTTTCAGACTAGTGATGCCAGACTAGTGTTTTATCATGTGGCCACAGATACTCCCCTATTCTGTCAGTGGTTCCAGATCTACAACAAACAACTGTGTGCGCATAGCATACAGTATTGAGCAATAGAGAAGTAAAATTCCATTGTTATGAGAAAATCATAATACAGAAAAAGAACACTAGACCAAAAATATACACACATTTTTTAAAAAGTGTCTTGTGCCATCCCAAACAAAGTACAATAAAATGAAATTGAAATGAAAGCTACAGGGCATATGCAGTAGGGTTGATAAAGGTCAAGATAAGTTTGACTGGGACTAGTGGAAGCGTAGGATGTTTGGTAACATTTGGCATCCTAAACTTGTTTACATGTGACAAAGTAGGCTACAGGACCATATAGTGCTTATACCCAAGTGGTGGCCCATAATGTCTTCAGGAGCTACAGTCTTTTTCATTTTTTCCAACCAGGCATTAACCAAGACATATAGCTAGAATGGTATGGAGTGATATTATTGCCAACATAAATTGAATTTCAGATTCAACATCATATCGCTCCATAGACTCTAGTGTGCCTGGTTTGGCCAAAGATTACTACACATTGTGGCCCTCCAGGAAAAAGACCAAACTGCTAAACTATTACATTGAATTATATTAAGTATTGGTCCTTGATATCATGAAATATATTTACTTTATACAGTACATAAATATACAATTTACATGTAGCAGCATATGTATAATAATATCACTTTATATTCCACACCAATGTCACAAAGATTCAATCACACACACACACACACACACACACACACACACACACACACACACACACACACACACACACACACACACACACACACACACACACACTTGGTGAGGGAAAGGATAGAGGACGAAAGAGGAAAGATACAGCAAAAATAAGCAACACCGTCACCAAAGCGCACAACAAAAGGTAAAGCAAAACACTTACAGTAAAACAAAGGAGTATAAAAAATATAAAACACATTTAATCAAACACACAGTTCAGAAATAAAGTCATTATACAAAGTCGACAAAAGTCACTCCAAAAAGTGTTTATCCCACCAAAGAAACAGCAGTCTAGTAGAGAGGATACAAAAGCAGCGTGGCGCCATCTACTGGCTTGGATGTCTACACTACAGCAGGCCGCCCATGTTGTTCTCGGCTGTCTCCTTGTCCTTCTTGGGGGCCTCTTGTGGGTTGTACTTGTTTTGATAGTCCTGGAGAATGGTGATCATGCCGTGATGGCCAAAATGCAAGGCTTCTTCCATTGGAAAGATAATGAGCAGTTGTGACTGACTGGGGTTGGACTGGCCTACAAAGGTATTCGTTTTGGGAACTAACACGACTCTTCAGGTGTGAAAATGCTATAGGGTACAGTTCAAATAAATCCCTCATGGTCGACCATAAGTGTTCTTTTGAGTGGGAGTGCATTGTAGACTCTCACTCAAGTATATGATACAGTCTCTCATCCACCCACACTTACCTACCCACCCAAAACACACACACAGATAAGACAGACAAAATAACTAAAAACTAATATATTGCCATCACTAAGTAGAACTGAAAGGAATACTGCTAAGAATGCAGTTGTAGTGCATTGTTAGTCTTGACAGTTCTTATTACCCCATTATAATGTCTAAGCAGGGGATATTGCCAGCCTCGTTAGCCAATGTTTTCTATTTTAAGGAGCACCCAGTCATGTTTGAGGAGCTACCAGTATCGATTACAGACCAAATACTATGGTTGGATTCTGGCAGTTGGTTTTTAAAGAGTTGATTGGCTAAATAAAGGTAGAGATGAATATATTGGGTGTAACACTATGGCACTAGCATAGAAATAGAGTGATGGAATACAATTTGAGCTTATTCTCTTTTGGTCCATTCACAATACATTTACTTGAAGTTCCCATGCTTTAACAGACTACGTGTGCGTTTTATGGGAGGGAAAGCAGTCTAAATTGAGGGCCTTGCTGTATTGCAAAGTTATTAGTCTGCAGTAACCTTCTCTAATCTAATCTGACAATTAACCACTAGAGGATGCTGAAACATTACTCAAGGGATAGTGACATTGCCTGGAGTAAATTGTCTCGTGTTTTTCCAATTGGGTGTTGGTGGTGGTATTGTGGGTAGAGCTCAAAAGCTTCAAAGACATAATTATGTGAACCTCCGTTTGGACTGGAATTAGATGCTTTATATATCAACTGTACTGGAGCTAATGAAAATAGTGAATTAAAAACAAAAACAGTAAACAGTGCTGGGGAATCAAAAGCATAAAAACCCTTGCTTCACATTCACAACAAACCAGTAAAAACAAACCAATTAATACATTTCTCAATTAATGACAATATGGAGTTATCACCAGTTTAGAAATGTTTTACTTTGGGAAGAACAGTTGTGAAGAATAAAATATCTGATGCATTTTGATAGGCTGCACAATGCTTTCCAATGCAGAGACACAACTGCCCAGAACAGAATATAAAGGAGCTCCACATCACAGTAGAACACCAATCAGAACAGAATGAAGCAGGGCAAAACTCAGCATAGACCTAAGTTGCATAGAGCAGAACTGAACACAGAAGAATAGAGTAGAGCACGGCATTTAGCAGATCAGTTGCACATAACTCGGGAGCAGAACAGAACTAGCTAGACCAGAAAATAACATATACGAAATGAGATAGCAGTAGAGCAGAGAGGTCCGGGAGGACCACATGAAACACTCACCTACACCTCTTAACCATCACTGGGCTGCATTCAGCAGGGCACAACATTGTGAAACTTTCAGGTAGGATATATTGTGTAGAACAAATATGCCACTCTGACATGTAGAATAAGAAATCATGTCAGCTCTGTTCCTACAGAAAATGGCTCTGCTCTATATACCAATGTTGTCATGATGTCTTTAAATAATCTTTCCACATCTTTGATCAAATTAACACAGTGGTGTTGTGCTCACATCTTCACGTCTAGATACATGTTGGTGCAAGACGAGGGGATGTTGTATAAAATACCAGTCAGATTTGGATCGAACCGTTCTGGATGAAACAGCACTGAGTAATACTGCAGTGAATCTCACACCCAATTCCATCTCTGAGATTTTTGCTGTGGATAAAGCCCCCACTGTGTGTCTCTTTTCTGCTATCTCCTGAATCTTCACCCCCAATCCCCATCTAAAAAAAAAGACTTCAAATCAATGAGAGATTGAGAGAGGTAGTGACTGAGAGAGGTAGTGACTGCTTCTCAAAGAGAGTGAGAGTGCACATGGTGTGGTACAGCCTGAGGGCACCACTCGGGAGGCTGAAGCACAAGCATACAGACCAAGCTCACACAGGTCAACCACAATGCATTCTGGGGGTCTCTTCTGATTAGTTCCATTTACTCTGATCTCAGGGGTGAAAGGGTGCTCTGCATTCCACACAAGACCCATCCCAAATCACTCACCCCTTCACCTCTCCGTTACCAGCTCAGGTTGAACTGTGACCTGAAGAGTCAAGCCTAGTCACAGAAATGTTTTCAAACTTTTTATGGCATAGAAATGACCCGGTATTTACTTGGAAATTATATGGTAAAATGGTAATTACATAATAATAACCAAAAAGTTGACTTTAAATTACTGATCGTTACAAACTGTTTAGGATTTATTAAAACTGGTAGCTACCGTTTTAGTACCAACCAGATACGTAGTTACCAATTGTGTTGAAAGTAAGTAACAGAAAGGACCTATTGATACCACATAATGTTCTAGTAAATGAATACCAGGTGAATACCAGTGCAAACAATATCGTAACATAAAGTGCCATCACAAAATCTTCTGTTAGCCAAGAAAACTAAGAAAGGCTGAACAACTTAGTTTCAGTGGAGTTAATTTGAGTTAAAACCTTTTCAACTCTGAACGGTTGTTTTGGACCCGGTATCGAGTACGGCGAGTTTGGGGAGGAGCTACAGCCCTCGTCTTTAAAAAGATATGTAACTCAAATCTTATTGCTGGCAATGTCATAAGAATCTCCCACCCCCACCACCTACCCCCATAAAGGCTATAAATCACGCGCTATGGTCATATTCAAGGAGTTTGCAATGTAGGTCAAGTCACAAAGTGCAGACATTTAGTATGCATGGAAAGGGTACACCCTGATGGTCATTGCATTTCCTTCTCCATCCACATTACCTTGTATGCCTCCTTCACATGCACCGTTGATCTATTTCACTTGTTTACAATAGGAAAAGTGAATAGGGAAATAAGTTTGAAGTTTCCTCACCAGTCTGTGTCTTATTTCAAAACCCTCGCCCCTCCAGAAACCTCTTTCTCAATGCTAAGGATCCGGATCTTGTTCTGCCAGACTACAGTTTGCAATAGCACATGGGGACAAGGATTGCACTTTTTGGAGAAATGTCCTCTGGTCTGATGAAACAAAAATAGAACTGTTTGGCCATAATGACCATCGTTATGTTTGGAGGAAAAAGGGGGAGGCTTGCAAGCCGAAGAACACCATCCCAACCTTGAAGCACAGGGGTGGCAGCATCATGTTGTGGGAGTGCTTTGCTGCAGGAGGGACTGGTGCACTTCACAAAATAGATGGCATCATGAGGGGGGGAAATTATGTTGATATCCTCATATTGGTAGGGGGCAGTATTTTCACGTTCGGATGAAATACATGCCCATATTAAACTGCCTCCTACTCAAACTCAGAAGCTAGGATATGCATATTATTAGTAGATTTGGATAGAAAGCACTCTGAAGTTTCTAAAACTGTTTGAATTATGTCTGTGAGTTTAACAGAACTCATATGGCAGGCAAAAACCTGACGAAAAATCCTACCAGGAAGTGGAAATCTGATGGATGGACTCTTTTCAAGTCATTTCCTATCAAACACTCAGTGACTCAGTAATCATTGTGCACTTCCTAAGGCTTCCACTAGATGTCAACAGTCTTTAGAAAGTTGTTTGAGGCGTCTATGATGAACAGAGACCGAACAAGAAGGCTGGGAAGTTGGTGACCCAGGGAAGGACATCTAGGAATCTGGCACTCTGATTTTTCACTGGCTATTGTCAAACTCAGTCCCGGTGACGGGATCGGGTTGTCATAAGAAGTTTTTTAAATTGAAGCAACATCTCAAGACATCAATCAGGAAGTTAAAGCTTGGTCACAAGTGGGTATTCCAAATGGACAATGACCCCAAGCATACTTTCAAAGTTGTGGCAAAATGACTTAAGGACAACAAAGTCAAGGTATTGGAGTGGCCATCACAAAGCCCTGACCTCAATCCTATAGAAAATCTGTGGGCAGAACTGAAAAAGCATGTGCGAGCATGGAGGCCTACAAACCTGACTCAGTTACACCAGCTCTGTCAGGAGGAATGGGCCAAAATGCAGTCAATTTATTGTGAGAAGCTTGTGGAAGGCTACCCAAAACATTTGACCCAAGTTAAACAATTTAAAGGCAATGCTACCAAATACTAATTGAGTGTATGTAAACTTCTGACTCACTGGGAACGTGTTGAAAGAAATAAAAGCTGATATAAATCATTTTCTTGTCACCACGTCCACAGAAGTTGGCGCCTCTCCCCGGTTGGGCGGTGCTCGGTGGTCGTCGTCGCCGGCCTACTAGCTGCCACCGATCTAGGTTTCTGTGTCTTTTGGTTATGTCTGTTTAGGTCTGCACCTGTTTTGTGTTAGTCAATCAGTGGGGTATTTAATTTGTCTGTTTCGTTTGGGGATTTGTGTGGGATTGTTTGTGTGTCATGCCTTTTGGGCACGTAGGGGTATATTGCATTTTCCTATTTACACTGCGTGTTTTAGGCATTAGGGTTGCCGGGCTGCGTCCTGTCCTTTAGTAATTTTTGGAGCTGTTCTCTACTATTCTCTCTCTCTCTACTATTATTCTGACATTTCACATTCTTAAAATAAAGTGGTGATCCAAACTAACCTAAGACAGGGAATTTTTACTAGGATTAAATGTCAGTAATTGTGAAAAACTGAGTTTAACTGTATTTGGCTAAGGTGTATGTAAACATCAGACTTCAACTGTACCTAGAAGTGTACACTATTCTTATGTTTTTTTTAATGTATCTTAAATGTAAAAGTAATATAGTCAACTATACAACTTCTACACGTTATATCATCCAATATTATATAATGAAAAACACTCAACATGAGGAATTAATGCAATTATGTTTATTTAAAATATTTATTTTGAAATATAGATTAGGTGGTCTTCCTTTTATAGCAGGAAGTAAAGGGGCTGGACAAGGCTTTGCCTATAGCTGAAAACATCCTGGAAATGAGCGAACGCTTCCTTGGTTTCTTCTTGGTGGAGCATACACTCTCTGTTTGGCAGGAGTCTTGATCATTGACAATTGCTGGGGGGAAAAAATGTAAACATAACATTTTCTTTAACTGACCCTAGTTAGTCTGAAGAATTAGTATTGCATTATTATTATTTAAATTGTAATATTCTACATAATTTACAAATGTAGTGCGGCAGGTAGCAGTCATGTGATATCCATAGATAAGGGCCTAATGAACGTATTTCAATTGACTGATTTCCTTATATGAACTGTAACTCAGTAAAATCTTTTAAATTGTTGTATGTTGCGTTTATATTTTTGTTCAGTACACATTTGAGTGTATTGACTTACCTGTTTCACTGACGGCAGGGGTCTGGTTCTGGGAAGGTGTTGGAGTGCAGTGGTTCTTCTTGTTGACCTTCTTTGTACACTGGGTAACAAACAGTCATTTGTACAGTAGGAGAAATTCCACACAAAAGGTATCAGTGTTTACCATCATACTGTACGTATTTAATAAAAATAATCTTTATAATTTGTATTTTGATGACATATGTACCTTTAGGTTGAGTCCACAGAGAGCGCTGAATCTTCCTCTCTTCTTTTCCTTTTTACCAGTTGTTGGAAGACTAGAATTACCTACCTCGTCATTGCCAAGTGCATTGTGTGATGGCAACTGGGTCATGGAGGGAGGTGAAGAGTTAGCCTCATTGCATTTAGTTAGTAGTTCCCTAGTTAATGATTTGACCAGGGCATCGTCAAATGCATAATCCGTTGACTTCATTGCAACCTGGAGCATCTTCTCTGACCCGAATTCTTGAAGAAGCCCCTTGTAGACAGCCTTGAAAATCTTTTTGATTTTCAGATTCTGGGGGTAGGCTTGAGTTGGTTCAAGGCCTGAGGTGCCACAGAACTCAGACTGAATCCTCTTTGTGAGAACTCTTGATGTTTCACCAATGTCAGAGGATTCCAGTAATGTGATAGGGGTAGGGATCATTGACAGCAATCTAACAATCAGTAAAAGTACCAAAGAGGTGTAGTCATTGCTAGTGGAGTCAAATGATGTATATGTATCAGAGTCCATGGCTGATGGAGTTGATGGATGCACAGAGACACTAGACATCTCCAGATCTTTGTTGTCCATCTTGGATTCCACCTCTCCTAAAACTTGAATATCCACAGTTCCACCGTTGTGTGTGCTGCTGCCAGACAGAGAGGGTCCAGGCAATGATTTGGCACTAGACTGACGGCTAGTGGTCATAAGAGCCGGTCTGTCAGAGTCAAGTGTTCCAGCATCAGTTGGGGACAACCCATTGATTATGTTCATCAACTCTGATAATTCTTCTGATGAATTGGAGGCCACAGAACAGGTATCCATGACCTGATTGACCATTATATTGGTGAAAAGGCTCTTTGTGTCAGAGTAAACCTGTGAGGAACTAATGGAGATGGCAGAACAGCTCGGGATAAGCCGACTTGTGTCCTGCAGAGAACCATCAGAGATGATAGTTTGGCAGAAATCTGATCCTTGTGATGGTGGAGGAAGCCAGGGGACAATCTGCTGTAGCAGACGTTTTATTGACTCCTTAGCAAAGGAGTACACAAGGTCAGATGGAAACTCCCTGGATTCTTCAGAAGCATTCAATCCTGTCTTCAGCTTCAAAAGAATAGAGTCAGACACGCTCTTGCCAGCTGGCACAAAAAGAGCCTGGGGGGTGTTGTGACTTTTTATGAGCTCATAAACTTTGTCAGTGAGCTCATGTGAGAAGTTCTGAAGACCATCCCTGGGGCTGAGTCTCGCAAGTCTTCTTGTCAAAGAAGTGACATCATCTGCAGTGGCTATGTGTTCTGTATCTTCTCTTGGAATGACCTCCATAACAGTGTCAACTATGGCAGAGATGGTTTGCCTTGTGTAATTTGTTGACCCTTGTGAATGAGTTGAGGAGTCACTCATATCAATGACCGAACTCCTAATGATAGGACAATAGCTTTCAACAGGCCACTCATTGGGGACTGGAGTGCCTGGAAGAGAATTTGTAAAATCACTCTGGGACCCTCTGGTCATGGCAGAGGTGATGGACAGGGAGGACTTTGAGGAGGATGGCCGATGTATCTCGTGTCCATCAGTTCTCACCATGTCAACATCCTCCAACATGGAGCCCACAATGGAACGAGTCAAGAGGCCTTTCTCTGAGGTGCTCATCCTCTCTGACATAGACACTCTCCTCTGGATTGTCATCAGAGTCTGACTAATTAAGGCTTTGGAATAATTTACCATGCTGGCCTGGCTGCCTTCATGTTCACTGTAAGTCATTTGTGTAGAAGTAGCTGTTCTGCATATGGATTCGACATGTTTGGGGGCCTCAACCACATTGTCTAGGAGGACCGGTTGTTGCTGTGCAAAAAAATCCTTGACCTTGGTGAACACATTGTTGAACAGGTTAACAGTGCCTTGCCAAATTATCTTTCCTTTCACATTGGCCCCATTGTGAACACTGACAGGAAGGGTTGAAGCTGACAGGGATCTCTCTAACTGGCCAGACACTGAAGCATCAGACATTTTAGTCATCTGGGTGAAGCTATTAAGGTCTTTAGTGATATTTATGACGATGTTGGATGCTGCAGAATTGGTGTGCAGAGAAGAGGTGAATAAAGATGGAGTTCCACTCTTCTGAAGGATTTTGACATCTCTATCGTCACCATCATTACTGGACTCTGCACAAATGTCTGCACTTCTACCATCAAGGCTGGCATTTACAATGCCAATCAACCCTGATTGAAGGATCCCACCAGCCATATGTGAGGCTTTAGTTTGAAACTCCTCAGTACATAGTTTGTCAAAGGCTGTGGATTTAAGACTTCTAGAGGATGCTTCCTCTTCATCATTGTTGATCTCACCATGCAAATTGTCCTGTGTATTGACAGCATAGTCATCAACAGATAAATATGATTTGGAGGCGGCAAGGACGTCAATCTGAGAAACAACGGCATCCAAAAACTTGGACAGGTCTTCTGTATCTCCTTTTAGGCTAGAGAGGCATTCCTCCATTGATTCCTCAGAATGATACACAGTGAGGATCTGACTAATGACCTCCTTGGTACAGGTTTGAAAGTCCGCTTGGATTTCAAGAGAATCACTATTACAAGTCACCTGAGAATCTAAACTTTCACTGGAAGCCTGTTTGAGAGTCTCATCATGTATTGGTGTAACACCATCGATGACCTTTACAGAGTCTTGGCAGGGAGTGAGAAACCGCCTCAGCATTTGTCGAAATCTATGATATATAATACGAGCAGCAGAAAGGGTGCTCCCTTTTGAAATTCTGAGAATTTCAGGTTCATGTGTCTGCATGGACTGAACAATAGTATCCACATCTGTTACAAAAGTGTCCAGTAATGTAGATGCTTCAGAGTCTCCCAGTAAGCTGGTTGTAAAGGGGCTGACAGATCTCAGAGCTTCACTCACTACCTTTCTAGCCTTTGTCTGGAAAGACACACTGGAGAGTTTCTTCATATTTATAACTGGAAGACTCTGGGTAGATTCACTGTTGGTGGTGCTGTCCTGCAGACCAAGTGGAAAAGTGAGATCGGAGAGACATTGTTCACTGTCTAACAACTCAGATGGTGAAGCAGAACAAGAACTGGTGAAGTCATTCAAGTCAGACATGATGCCATCCACAAATAGAGTGGCCTCCAGAGACTCTAAAGAATCACACTCTCCAACAGAAGATGACAACTTCTCCATCACCTCAGTCTTATACAAGACTAGAACCTGGCTGGCAATCGCTTTTGTGGTGTCAAGGAGGACTTGGTCTTGCAAATACTTTTTGAGAGCCAAGAGAGGTTTTGGGGTCTCACTTTGTCCTTTTTGTTCATTCATGGATGAGGGGGTTATTAAAAGTGGTTTACAAGAAATGGAGTCCGATGTGTCAGCCTCACCATTACTGGAATGACCGACGTCCAGGTACAAAGTTGGAACCATTGTGAAAGAATCTTTTGTGCTCTCCACAAATGTACTTGAGAGAGACCCTTTTTCTGGACAGGTAAAAAGCCTCTTCAGCGTATTTTTCGTGTTGTAGTAACAACCAACAGTGTAAGACCAGATCTTACTCTGATGGTTTTCAAGAAGGATCTGCTCACTCTGTGCAGGAGAGCAGGATGCCCTGATAGCCTGGGTAAGATTGTCCATGTCTGAAACAAAGGTACTTACCAACTCAGAGGCCTCATGGTCGATCATAAGGTCTCCGATCTCACCTATCCTAGGAATTGGACTAGATGATGTAGTGCCAGAACAACATGATGTACAACCCCTGAATCTTTTAACGATCTCCCGGATCGATTCGGTGGCCTTGGTCTGAAACTCCTCAGTGAGTAGTCTGTCCATACTTTGTGTTGACAGATGAAGACTAGATTTGGCACCTTTGATATTGAGGTTGCTCTCTCCTTGTTTTAGCATCTCCTCAGAACTTTTACAAGATTCAAGCATCTTCATATGGTCAGCAACAACACAAAGCAGTTCCCTCTTGTCGGGTTCATTTTCCTCCTTATTGCTGAAGTTCAAAACAGTGCCACTGAGGGCTGTCATGACCTGTCCTGTTAAATGTGTCATATCCACCTCAACACCATCCTCTCTGAAAACAACACTCTGCTCAACACTCTGCCCATTAATGAACATCTGAAGTATGTTGGAAACGCCAGACACCATCTCCTCAACCACCTTGGTGCTGGAGACACCACCACTGGCAAAAATGACAGGGGACATTCGCCCAGAGATTGGAGTTTGAATGGCCACAGAGATTATGGAATTGACCTTCTTTGACACTTCTCCAACAATAACCCGGGATAGACTTTGAGTGTCTACCTGGCCCTCTCTTTGGATACAGAGGACATTGTTCAGCGACTCTTTGAAGGAATCCTGGACACTAGTGAGGAGACTGTCCTCAGTGATCCCAAAAAAGTCACTGAGTGGCTCAGATGATATAGACTCACCATCTCCCTGAGTCTTTGGCAACACTGTCTGAGACCTTTGAGAATACAAAGCAAACAATACAGCATTCCATATTCGATAGTAGACACTCTAGTCACATTAATGCATAATTCAGTAATCAGTCATTAAGAGTAAACTGTTATACAGATAACAAAACATATTTTCACAATATGGGTTATGAATAGTTAGGTGAAACCGGTTTCTTTAGGAATGACTGAACATACCCATTACGAGAGGAGCTTGATTTGGCCGCGCAAGACCTTGAGGATTTTCTGCTGCCACTCTTGCGAACCTTCAGGTTTGTGCTAGAATATGTCTCTAATTCTGTCAGAGACTTGCCGGATACTGGAGACACATGGCTGTATATCCGTACAAAACGGAAAATTGCAGGTATGATGACCTCCAGGATGGCCTCAGATACAAACCGCACAATCTCCAGGCACATCTCTGCAAGCAGTGCCCTCATCACCTGTAGGACCGAAAACAGTGTAAGTAGATTACTCATAGCCGGGCTCTGAAACCAAGCTCCTCGAAGAGATACCAACAATCTCACATATGTTCATGAGAATCATGAAAGTGGCATATATTGGAAAGCATGAAAAGCAGTAGGCTTCTAAAAAGCTCTTTGAATGTAACTGTTTGTGATAATGTGGATGATACTGTAGACAGATAAATGGCTTGTATCTAATTTTCTTGAAACATCTATTAATATATCTATGAATAATTTTCAAGGTTAAGGGACTTACAGGGTCCATCCTGCCAATGCTTAACTGCCTCCATTGCCTATAGGAGATAATTAGATGTTTTTAGCACCAAAAAGCACACCAACACACATACAATTTATAAAATCCTCCAGATGACATTGTATTCAAATACTACAATAGAAGTTTGGACATACTCCTCAGTAAGTTTTTCCAGAAACCGGATGATAATCGGGTTGAAAGCATCCGGATTGATTGGCGGGAGGTCAAGAGCCCTGGTCTGACAGGCCCTGGAGACACACTCACTTAGGATCTTTTCATTAGATTGTCCCTGGTGAAATGTCCGCTGAATTGCCATCCTAGAGAATTCCACAGATGTAGAGGGACCTGTGTCCAAAGCAGCATTCACCAAGGTAAAGAAGTCAGAAAACATATAACCTTCTGAGGTTAGCCAACTTTGTGTACTTTGTGAAGTTAAGTACCCAAGAAAGGATAACATGTGCACTCTGCTATTAGTCCTCTGCTCAATAGATGCCCATACTAAATCACATTTACATGCAAAAGGATTACATTCAGTGAAATTAGAGTTTCATTTATGACCTGCATCTGTATCAGTGATCTGCTCCACTTTGTTTCTCTTGGTCCTCTTGGTCTAAAAAGACAATACAGTCAATGATATACACGTAGATACTGTATGAAGCCATTCCAATACAGCCCTTTGAGTAGAGCAAGGGTAAGATTGATTGTAGGGCTGTCCCCGACAAAAAAAAACTTTGTCGACCGAGAGTCATCCTGTTCTAATGTTAAAATGTATTTTTCCATATCAGACACACCCTATGTGTTTGAATACAATCACTTACATAGGCACTGAGCTTGTCTGATGCTTTAAGCACACTGTTTGATTAAATAATTAAGACACACAAATGACTCAAGAAAGAGCCCGATGGTGACACTGTATTAAAATAAATGACAGCGAGTGCCTGTGTGACAGGCGCACGTTGTCTCGCTCTCCTCCCTACTGCAGTGAAAAGGCACCGCATAACAGCAAGTGTTTATTCTGCTGTCCATGCTGAAGATGCAAGATCATTTCAGCCATTTCGTTTCTTCCTCGTTTCTGAATGAAAAGTTCTGTTACCGAAATCCCTAACTTGTTTACAAAAAGCATTACCTATTTCCTCAG
This sequence comes from Salmo trutta, assembly GCF_901001165.1. Classification (NCBI taxonomy): domain Eukaryota; kingdom Metazoa; phylum Chordata; class Actinopteri; order Salmoniformes; family Salmonidae; genus Salmo; species Salmo trutta. Next base: position 43,922,494 of record NC_042976.1, read on the forward strand.
CCTTGCTCTCTTTATGTGAAACATGTAAGCATTGCATGCATGTGACAATTAGGGCCTGACCTATAGCCTATCATAATCAAATCAATAAATTGGTTATAACAAACTCCGAACACAGTAATTTCGACAGCAAAATGGATGCGGAGGATGTGAAAAATAAACGCCAAACGGGTGAATGTTTACTGGTTGCTTAGGAGGGAAAGGGAAATTCAGATCTGTGGAAGACATTTGACTTAGTTGTGGAAACTACTGGTGGTCAAGAACAAGGAGGGTATAGGAGCAAGCGCTGACAGAGTATTATGTGTGCCAAACATTTGCTGTTAGATTACAATATTGTTTTTTCTGACCATTTGGAACAGTGTAAACAACACTAAATAAATTCTAAGCAATACCAGTCTGTTCTAACGACCAAAAAATTGTAAAGCCTTTATTACAGCATAGCAAAGATTAAAAACAGCCAAATCTGTGAAATTGCTTAATTCAACATTTTGCCGGTGCATGAGGCTTGGTGCTCACAGAATCAGTAGGCTATTAAACAAATACTCAAACAGGCAACAGAAGCTATATCTGTCTTATATCTGTATATATATATATCAAAAGTTTGGACACACCTACTCATTCAAGGCTTTTTCTTTATTTTTACTATTTTCTACATTGTAGAATAGTAGTGAAGACATCAAAACTATGAAATAACACATATGGAATCATGTAGGTACTAAAAAAGTGTTAAACAAATCAAAATATATTTTATATTTTATATTTGAGGTTCTTCAAAGCCTTGACAGCAGCTTTGTACACTCTTGGAATTCTCTCAACCAGCTTCACCTGGAATGCTTTTCCAATAGTCTTGAAGGACTTCCCACATATGCTGAGAACTTGTTGGCTGCTTTTCCTTCACTCTGCGGTCCAATTCATCCCAAAACATCTCAATTGGGTTGAGGTTGGGTGATTGTGGATGTCAGGTCATCTGATGCAGCACTCCATCACTCGCCTTCTTGGTCAAATAGCCCTTACACAGCCTAGAGGTGTGTTGGGTAATTGTCCTGTTGAAAAATAAATTATAGTCCCACTAAGCGCAAACCAGATACGATGGCGTATCACTGCAGGATACTATGGTAGCCATGCTGGTTAAGTGTGCCTTGAATTCTAAACAAATCACAGACAGTGTCAGCAGCAAAGCATCCCCACACCATCACACCTCCTCGATGCTTCATGGTGGGAACCACATATGCGGAGATCATTTGTTCACCTACTCTCACAAAGACATTCTTGGAACCAAAAATCTCAGATTTGGACTCATCAGACCAAAGGACAGATTTCCACGGGTCTAATGTCCATTGCTCGTGTTTCTTGGCCCATGCAAGTCTCTTCTTTTTATTGGTGTCCTTTAGTAGTGCTTTCTTCGCAGCAATTTGACCATGAAGGCCTGATTCACGCAGTCTCCTCTGAACAGTTGATGTTGAGATGTGTCTGTTACTTGAACTCTGTGAAGCATTTATTTAGGCTGCAATGTGAGGTGCAGTTAACTCTAATGAACGTATCCTCTGCAGCCGAGGTAACTCTGGGTCTTCCTTTCCTGTGGCGGTCCTCATGAGAGCCAGTTTCATCATAGCGCTTGATGGTTTTTGCGACTTGATGGTTTTTGCACTTGATGAAACGTTCAAAGTTCTTGACATTTTCCGGATTGACTGACCTTCATGTCTTATAGTAGTGACGGACTGTTGTTTCTCTTTGCTTATTTGAGCTGTTCTTGCCATAATATGGACTTGGCCTTTTACCAAATAGGGCTATCTTCTGTATACCAACCCTACCTTGTCACAACACAACTGGTTGGCTCAAACGCATTAAGAAGGAAAGAACTTCCTTTACTTAACTTTTAACAAGGCACACCTGTTAATTAATGAAATGCATCCCAGGTGACTACCACATGAGGCTGGTTGAGAGAATGCCAAGAGTGTGCAAAGCTGTCATCAAGGCAAAGAGTGACTACTTTGAAGAATCTCAAATATAAAGTAGATTTTGATTTGTTTAACACTTTTTTGGTACCTACATGATTCCATATGTGTTATTTCATAGTTTTGATGTCTTCACTACTATTCTACAATGTAGAAAATAGTAAAAATAAAGAAAAACCCTTTTGACTGGTAATATATATATGGATGATTTACAAAGCCAGGCACATTTAACAATTAGGCTATTGATTATAGACCTAATTAAGTTGTGTTTTCTTCTCTCCTCAATCTTCTTAGACAATTAGGCTAAGGCAAGGGCTGTTTCCCCGTCTCTGCTGCTGCTGCTGCCTCTGCAGCATTGTTCTCAATCCCAATATGCTGGTTAACTTTGCTATTATGCACATAGCAACATAGGGAAGGGCCCCAATTCTACGGCGCACTGAAGATTATGTTTCAGAACCACGGACAGCGACCGTATCCAACGCGGGAGAAAGCACATTTGTTATAAAATAATATTGGATTGATTAGTGTTGCACCATTATTTTTACATAATATAACCATATACAATTTCAGTATCACGTCTTAGCGTGATGGACTGTGCCATCACTGTGGCCTCGGTAATGGATTAGTCAACTGTGACAGGCGCGAATCAGACAGGTGTCCATGTGCACCATGAAGAAAAAAAAACTTTTGCGACTGCTCGACTTAAGAAATCCCAGTCAACCAATAGCTTATCGACCAAACAATCGACCAGTCGACCAAATGGGGTCAGCCCTAGATTTACTATTAGGAGATAAAAGGGTATTGTATGGGCAATTTACCTTCCTCAGAACAACATGCTGTAGGGTCAAGTTATAGACATGAAAGATATCTCAAATATCCACATCTCTGCTCAATCTATTCCCTTACCTTGACTTTATTTCTCTTCACGGCATCCTGCTCCATCTGAGGCAGGGGATCCTTCTTCACCTCTTCCTCATCTTCATCATTCTGATTATCAACAAAATCTCTCTCAGCTGCATCAGTATCAGTGCTCTGTTCAACTGTGGACCTGTTGGCACCGGTCCTCCTCTTTGTCTAAAAAGACAATACAGTCAGTGACATACTGTATGTTGCCGTTGCTATACAGGCCTTTGAGAAGAGCTAGGGTAAACGATTGGTGATTGAATATTATTATGGAAGTCTGTTGTAAGGACAATTTACCCTCCAACCTCACAACAGCATGTTGTATGGCATATTGGACAGGTTTGGAGTGTGGACAGGTAAGACCCCAGATTTCCCTTTCTCTCCTCAATCTATTGTCTCACCTTAACTTTTCTCCTTGTCACAGCCTTCAGCTCGATCTGAGGCAGGGGATCCTTCACTTCACTATCTTCTGGATAGTTTAAACTCAGGATATCTTTCTTCATTTTCTGGACTTGACCTTCCAAACTTTGATGATCATGTGGATCATCTTCGTTTAAACTCTGATTGGAACAAATTAGACCATTTTTTAAATGCTCATGGATATGGCCAATATACCACAGCTAAGAGCTGTTCTTACGCACGACACAACGCAGAGTTATTATAAACTGGTTACCAACTTAATTAGAAGAGTAAAAAATAAATGTTTTGTCATACCCGTGGTATCCGCTCTGATATACCACAGCTTTCAGCCAATCAGCATTCAGGGCTCGAACCACCCAGTTTATAGTGGCCAATATACTATGGCTAAGCGCTGTTCTTAGGCAAAACTGCTTGGATACAGCCCTTAGCTGTGGTATATTGGCCATATACCACAAACACTGAGGTGCCATATTGCTAATAAAAACTGGTTACCAACATAAATAGAACAGTAACAAGTCTTTTTGCATCATAACCGTGGTATATTGTCGTATATACACATGGCTGAAATGCTGTTTCAGCCAATAAGCATCCAGGACCCAAACTGCCTGGTTTATAATTACACAATAATGCACGAGGGGGCTTGGTGTAATTACACAATTATACCAACAGGTTCCTGAACAGCTTCAATCGCCAAGCCATAAGACTGCTAAATAACTAACAAAATGACTACACAGTACAGGTTTTCGCTATAAATACACATAGATCCTATTGCCTGATATCAAGATTCGTAATTAATGCGTTATGGAGTCACCTATTAGTACAATAATTTAGGTAAAATTATGATAAGTAGCCTACTGCTGTTATCTTTGCAAGGATCATATTTTATTTATAACAAGTCCCATAGGTTATTATAATGCATACTTTTTTTTTTACAATATTTAAAATGATTATATGAGTGGAACATTAACGTTGGCCCACACCGCCACCCAGCTGCCACTACTTGCGGGATGTCCTGTATACCCTGTGGTCCCTGCCGCTGCATTTAAAAAAAAGACGGTGCATCGGTTCCTACACCACTGCATAGGCCTTCTCTGTTAACCATTCATAGGCTTACCTTATTATCCTTATTATCCTCCATGGTTAAAGTCTATGACTGGAGCTTATGTTCTCATCACGTAAAACTTAACCAAGTGATTACCAAAGAGATAAGGCTATCGCATTTTATACGGTAACTCAGCCAACGTCATAATGTGAAAGAACTTTTACGTAATAAAACAACTTCAGGGATGATCTGTCAATCAATGCGACCAGCGACGCCATACTGGAACCCCATACCACTAAAAAGACCCGTCGAAACAATAAATACTGATGTGTTAGCTACGTTTCCGTTTTTTTTTGTAAAATAATGTGATGAGACAACAAATAAATAAGTAAACAACAGCCGACAACAATGATGAGCAATACATAACATTGTAAATAAGAATGTGTTCTTAACTGACTTGCCTAGTTAAATAAGCTTAAATCATAAAAAAAATAAAATAATCAAATGCAGTAATTTGAGAGGAACAGCCACAGCAAACCCATCTGTGATATTAAGGTGCGCTAGTTGGTTATAAAAGGTGGGTCATTGATAAGAGAATTATCTAATAAAGGTAAATGAATCAATAAACCATGATGAATTATTAGTCATACAGAATGGTTAATGAATAATCAATGTAGGGATAGATAAGTTTGATTAGTTCTGGAAAGTCCAGGAACCATGGGATAGGGAAAGAAATGTGTATATGCAATTACGAGGGACACCAGGAGACAGATGGTCCTGGGAGTAAAAGCTTCAAAGCATTTCTAACCTTGAGGGAAAGGAACAGGCGAGCTCGGGAGAGTGATAAAGAGTGTGAGAAGTTTGTGGGGGAAGCAGGTCACCAACAGTGTGTGTAAATGCATGTGCGTAAGAAAGCAAGAACTATATAATGACTGTTTTGTTATCCTGACCTCAGAACGTTCTCTGAATAAAAGCTACAGATACCTTTTGCAGAAAGCTGAGTCCTTGCCTAATTATTTTAACCCATTGTCTTACAAACCTTGGGCATTAGTCAAGGCGAATTGATTATTGATTATTATCATCAAAGATATAAAATTCATTTAACAATTGGTCCTTCGAGACGGATTTCAAACCGCCGCTGTCGTTCCAAGGAGACACCGAAACCGTGCACGGGCGGATGAAAAATCCGTAAATCAAAGACCTGGCCCTTTTCTGTGGGTTCTTTACAGGCCGGTGGCAAACTGGTACGCGACAGAGGTGGTGACGAAATTCAACGAACATTGAAAACCTCAGCTGCAAATTATAAGGTTAGTAGACTTTATTCATAGTTTTGGGGAATAGCACCTGTATGATTACATTAAATAAGGGGGGAGTGATATACCTATAGGTCTGCATTGCATAGTGAAATGAGTGATACACCTGTGTGTCTGCATTGTATGTCGGCATTGTATGATGAAATGGGAAATACACCTGTATGTCTGCATTGCATGATGGAATAAGGGAGACAATTGGGTGTTGGCAAGTGATGAGAAAACGATTGTTGAGAGTGCAAGGCAAAAGCGATTGTTGTGAGTGAAAGTCAAAAACGATTGTTGAGAGTGTAAGGCAAGAGCGATTGTTGAGAGTGTAAGGCAAAAGCGATTGATGTGAGAGTGAAAGGAGGGAGTAAGTAGAGGATTTTAATGTACTCTGGGTGTTAGACGCTGAAATCGATGAATGTTCTAGCTGGTGACCTGGCTTCAGAAGTTCGCGTGGAGAAAAATCGGTTTTAAAGGGAATCAAGTATTCTGCGCGAATGGAAGACAGGAATCAGTTGTAACTTCAGAAAGATACGAATTCGAAAGAGAGACAGGGTCCGAAATCGACCCTGGGCAACTGTGGCCACTGCATAAAACTAAACTAAGTCTTATGGTGAGAACCTGATAACGTAAAAGGGTTAAGAGTCCATAGGGGGATAGTCGGTACCTAAATACGGCTTTGGGTCTGATATCTTTGGGTGAAGTGAGACCTAATATGGCGGAGTGAGATACAGATATTGGTGTCAAGAGTTACATGAAGCAACAGATAAATAGGCTGTTAACTAGGGCTTTACGACCCCTGGAAAGTAGTTTATAGTTGCATACGTATGCGACCTAATGTCCGATCAAGAGTCCCCTCTATAGATAAAGTTTCGAGAGAGAGAGAGTGATTATGCTGGGATGAGTGATTGCATGTGAGGAGAATCCAGTCAACAATCGTGAGAAGAAAAACAGGCAGTAAAACCTAAAAATAAAACGGGTTGCGGTGTTTGTAAATCAGGATCGGTGTGGGGGATCAATCATTCTAGCAGAACATCTCTATATTGATAATTAAGGAAATTAATAGGTGTTGTTACACAAAAGATATATTGATAAAGTCAAGAGTCACAGGGAACGACAGGAAAATAAGAAGAACTTATAGTCGTATACGTGTGAGATATAAACAATATGTCAGGAAGCATGCGAATAATAATTCTAAAATTCTAGATTAATAACGGTAAAATAGCATACACATAAAAATTAACAACGAGTAGACACTGATCGTATTTGGTCCTGAGTTGTATAGATTAATGTGAAAGATATATTGATAAAGTCAAGAGTCACAGGAAACGACAGGAAAATAAGAAGAACTTATAGTCGTATACGTGTGAGATATAAACAATATGTCAGGATAGAATGCGAATAATTATTCCCAAAATTCTAGGTTAATAACGGTAAAATAGCATACACCTAAAGATTAACAACGAGTAGACACTGATCGTATTTGGTTCGGAATTGTATAAATTAAAGCACATAGTTTAAGGTTCTTACGAATAATATTTCTAAAACTCTAGATTGGGAGAAGAAACAGAATAAATACGGGTGTACTTTAAACGATTTAAGCAACATGGGTAGTAAATCCTCTAAGGGAATCCCGGTCTTGACGGGAGATGAACGTTTCATGCTGGGAAAAGATAAAAGAAACATTCATTTTGGGCAAAGATGGAAGAAGAAGTATGATTTTGATGGATGTTTAAATGTTGAAAGATTGGAATTAATGGTAAAACAAATACATAAGGTCAGTGGGGGTAAGACGGAGAAGCAGCGCACAGAGGGGCTTGACACCGCTCGTGTTTGGCTGGCAGAAGCTAGAAAGAGAGCGGAGGGGGCCAAAAGTAAGGGTGTTACTAAAAATGAATGTTTGGGTAGCCAGGAGCAGACAGAGAGGACTCCCACGGCTCCCACAGAGACACCATCCAAACCCGAATTATACCCCTCCCTGGCTGACCAGGGATGGCGAGAGAACCCAGATAGGGAGATGGTGGTAGTGAGACGGAGGCTACCACATCAAGTGCCGCCCGTACCAATACCCCCTCCCCATATGCTGGTCCTCAGGGAGCCGAGGGAGGTAGAGAGGAAGAGACACAGGGAGGAGGACAGGATTTAGCCACTTTATTGAAAAAGTGGATAGAAACGGAGGTAGAGAGAAAGATGAGAACCAGGGGAAGAGAGCGTGTTGGTGGTGCTGCACAACCCAGAGCCCTCAGTAGACTCGTTTACCATAACCAAAGTCCGGATAGGAATAGACAAAAGAAAGGGGGAGATGGATGCTTTAACTGTAACAAACCGGGTCATTTTGCTAGAGAATGTGAGGTTCTGTGTAAACACTGCAATAAAATAGGTGGAAACCGCGCCATTAAACAGAACCTCGTAGGGTGGGGGCTAGCAGATCTGAGGGAAGTAAAGAGATATGCTGTACACTATGAGAAACTTGGCAAAGGTGAGAAAGAGAAGAAGGAAAGGAGCAGAATATCTGATGGCCACTCTAGGAGAGATTGCAGGGAATGGTAGAGGTGACAAAAGAGAAAAAAATAGCAAGGCAGGAGAGAAAGGGGGAAATAGATGTTACAATTGTGGCGAGACAGAACATTTTGCTAGAGAATGTGAGGAGCCGTGTAAACACTGCAATAAAGTAGGCCATAATCACCGAGATTGCAAAATAACAAAGACAGGAGAGGCCAGAGAGGGGGTCGAGACAAATACAGAGAGAAGAAGGTCAGGCGCCCACAGAAAGGCATGGTCTATCACATAAACCATTGAGGAAGTTTGAAACTAATGATTGGGGGGAGTACAATGGAATTTTAAGTATTATTAGGTTTTGTTTATAGTCAACTGTTGGGTTTTTGAATCAGTGTGATAGGATGAAACATTGACCAAGTGGTTATTTTATGGAAAAAGAAGCGCTTAGCTCTCTTTGGAAAAAAAATAAAAAATAAAAAATTCCTAGGGACATGATATCTTAAAGGGGTATACACACATGGCATTTTGGAAGTTTTGTTTTCTGAGTTTTAATAAACACATGAAATTCTTTTGATAGGGAATGTTCTGGGAACCTGGGATACAAAATGTGGATGAAGTTCTAAGCCTTAATTTGTTTAATGTAGTAAGAAACACGGTTCTGAAAGGGTGGTATGACTTTTTAACCCCTCTGGTGACTTTTCCTGTGTGGTCTGATCAGCCACATTGAAAAGCCATTTGGATGGTGAATTTAAGGGCATTGGTGATATTGATTTTAAGGGAATTTGTAGAACTGATAATTATGATGGAGTTAAAGTTCTTAGACACAATTGACAATTTGAACAAATGAGAAGACTAAAAGGGCGAAGCCTTAGACTAAGGGTAGGCTTCTTTAAGTCTATTTTCCTAGAACAATAAGGGTAAAATATTTTTCCTGGGTGGAGTAAATCAGATGAGTCATTTTGATCGGATTATGTGATTTGAAAATATTTTGACCAGTAGCAGGGGTATTTTTTTACATGATCTAGATACGTTTATTTTCCCTTAGGAAGTCAGCTGTTGTTGAATTCATTGTAAGAGATTTATGAATATATTTTGTTGTGAATAAGTTTAACAATGGTAGACTTATGTCAACAGGACAGGGATACATGACATCTGTAGGTGATCCAGGATTATTGAGGGTATTGAGGATTATTGAGATAAATTTAAGTAGATATGCAATATCTAGACAGGTTGATTTTTCTAAAGTTCAGGAGTGCAACCAAGGAGACAATGAGACATTTAGTCAATATTTGGAAACAACCCAGATTTGATACTTTCTGTTATGAGAAAAAGCTGGAGACAGATAGAAGGGCAGACAGAGAGATCCTCCCCTGCACTGCTGTAACCTTGAGGGTTGGGGAGTAGCAGGAAGAAAGAAGGGGGGCCAGCAGGAGTAGATAGGAAGAGAATTTGGTTCACTTAGCTTTAGGATATTAATTCATGGAGAGACTATCGGCTCCATTGGCAGGCACGTATTTTAGTTTTGATTTTAAGTTTATGTTTGGTAAATTCGCTAGGAGGAGATATGATCATTTTGTTGAAAGTAATTGTTACCCTAACTAAAAGGGCTTAGTTGGTTTCAGGTGTTAGACTCTGAACCATTGCCCAGACACTATTCTGCACAGTAGGCCGAAATAGTAGCATTGACTAGAACCGGTGAAATAAGAAAGGAGAGAAAAGTTACTATTTACACAGACAAGCACATAGACATTTAAAACCATACAAAGCAGCATAGATTAATCTTAAAGACGATAAGAAACTAGACAGAGAAATTTTACAGAATAGCCGAGGATGAAGGCCCCAGGGAGAATTGGACATGTGGAAAATGAAAGGGGGCATCCTACAAGAGAAGGTCTGACATAAGGATAATTTACTTATCCTACCAAAGACATTGTATGGATACGCAGCAATATTGATACATAGGCTACGCAATGTATCAAGGGGAGGGAAGTATAGTAGAGTAGTTAGGAAAGAGTGATGGCCTAGAGGATAATTACTTAAAAAAAAAATAATTGTAAGATATCCATTCCAACAGTTGGAAATTTACCTTATTGAGATATTCCGAATTGAGGGGAAGAAGGGGTGTTTAACAGTAACAGATAAGAATGACAGAGTAGAAGCGTTCCCAACTTACTTGGTGGACATGATTATGGTAGCTAAAATATTAAGTCAAGATATTATCCCTAGAGTTGGTTTACTAGGAGCCATCTCTTTAAATGATGGATGACAGTTTAGCTAATCAGATAAAGCCTATAGAATGCCAGAGTTAGGGAGAATAGAGATACCAGAACAGGTAGACATAGAAGTTGAAGAAATACTAGCAGAGCACATGAGAAGACTGTTTGTTAACCAAACCCGTATGTCCAAGATTTTGTGTCCAACAGGTGAATTACAGGAGAAGGTGATTCACTCAATCCAACTAGGAGACTGGGTGTGGATCCAGTCCCTGAGGAAACTGGAAGCAGTCCCGTTGGGAAGGCCCATACCAGGTTCTGTTAAACCACTGCCTTTGCCATTAGAAAAGCTGAGAGAGTCACTTGGGTCCACGTTACCCACTGCAAGGAGGTATGTACACATATGAACACTGTTGATCACACAGAGTTAGGAGAAGAACCGAGTACCAACAGGGTCCGGGGGTTACCTCCTTAACGAAGATTTCCTATCCCGACCGTTCATCACTGTGTGTGCTCCTAGAGGTGTGAGTATGGGGTGGTACCTAGCAGAGAGACTAAGGGCAGGAGAGGGTTGGCGGTTTTTGGGAAGAGTAGAGACTCTGAGCTGCATCATAGTCTAATCTGACTGATACATTCAGATCCACCACCTTCTGGTACTAATCATACGATACCGTTGTCATTGAGAAGAAGTAGAAGATAAACTATATAATACACTGATGAGTGACATACAGAATAAGGAGTCGAAGAAGATCAAGATGTAGAATTTAAGGTAAACATTAAACAATTTCCTGGGGAAGCAGACAACTGTACAGGAATTGGGGTTGGCCAGATTGAAGTACTCAGCCAACCCACCTCGGTTCACCTAAATTCCGGATGAATACCAGTGTTATAGATACAAGAATGGCACCGAGAACTTAGATGATTTTAATGACTGAAAGGTAATTGGTAATGTGACTGACTTAGGTTTGAGAGAGGAATAGAACATTCTTAACCTCACAGCACCTATAACTGATGAAGGGTGGGCTAGTACCAGCAAAGGACGCATACGACGGAAATTACCACAAAGGGTGGTTAGGAACTTGCGCCCTGGGGTTATAGGTCCAACCAAGTCAAGTTAGTCATCAGAGGCCAGTTATAGGAGGCTAAAGTAGGCACAGGAGGAGTTTTGACCAGGATGGGAGTAGCTTTGTCTAGATGGATGCTATTGGCATCCTCAGGGAAGTTCCAGATGAATACAAAGCTATGAATCAAATATGTGAAGGCTTTAACACTACATTATTTTGGTGGTTGACAATAAATAAAAATGTGGATGGGATTAATGACATATTTTATAATCAACAGAGATTCATGAATGAAAATGGGGATGCAGTAAAGAGGTTCTCTGATCAATTAACCGCCACCCCCCTCATGACCTGGTAAAATAGACTGACTCTCGATATGTTATTGGCAGAAGAGGGCAGTGTAGGTAGAATGATTAGGTTCAGCGCTACACGTACATTCCTGAGAACACAGCCCATGTTTGCGAAATGGAAAAGTATTGTAAGAACTGTATTATGGGCTGCTTTCACCTGTATGAGTGTGTTTGTGTTGTGTGAATGTTGTCTCATTCCATGTGTGAGAGGTTTAATCACCAGGACTCTAGAGAGATCGATGACGCAGCATATGGTGAGATATGGACCCATTCCGAGCGCCGATCAGTGAGATGGCGATTGCGTGCCTCCAGGCCAGGAAGATGGTTCCGTCTCTTTCAACAACGAGGAGCCAATGTTTGATGAAACAATTTTCAACATTTAGATACACTGTTCCTTAAATGAAAATTATGATGAAAATCCTAAACAGAAGTGTCATAATTGGAAATAGGCCTAGGACAGTAATGGAAGAATATGAGGAATATTCATGTATTGGACTTGTTTAAATCATTGTAGTGTGATGTATTGTATTTCCATATAGCGTGTGATGTATTGTATTTCCATATAGCGTGTGATGTATTTCCATATAGTGTGTGATGTATTTCCATATAGTGTGTGATGTATTTCCATGTAGCGAGTGATTATTGCATTTACATATAGCATGTGATTAGTAGGGTTCTCATATAGCATCTGATCAAATCATGGTGAATTATTGAATCATTTAAGGGTGGAATTGATAAGAGAATTATCTAATAAAGGTAAATGAATCAATAAACCATGATGAATTATTAGTCATACAGAATGGTTAATGAATAATCAATGTAATGATCAATGTAGGGATAGATAAGTTTGATTAGTTCTGGAAAGTCCAGGAACCATGGGATAGGGAAAGAAATGTGTATATGCAATTACGAGGGACACCAGGAGACAGATGGTCCTGGGAGTAAAAGCTTCAAAGCATTTCTAACCTTGAGGGAAAGGAACAGGCGAGCTCGGGAGATGATAAAGAGTGTGAGAAGTTTGTGGGGGAAGCAGGTCACCAACAGTGTGTGTAAATGCATGTGCGTAAGAAAGCAAGAACTATATAATGACTGTTTTGTTATCCTGACCTCAGAACGTTCTCTGAATAAAAGCTACAGATACCTTTTGCAGAAAGCTGAGTCCTTGCCTAATTATTTTAACCCATTGTCTTACAAACCTTGGGAATTAGTCAAGGCGAATTGATTATTGATTATTATCATCAAAGATATAAAATTCATTTAACAGTCATACATTCAGTGTGTGAGGTAGCTATTAGTTTTTCTCTACACACATATCTGGCAAGGGAGTCAAGTTGACCAACTCATTTGGCCAACTAATCCCAGATAAAGGCTAACAATGCAAATGTTGCTTAAGGTCATTCCATTAAAGTGAACCAATAATAATATGAAACTCCTGTGACAGGTCGAGAAGCAGCGGGAAACCCTAATGGGCTCATCCCCTGGACCAAGTTCTGCAAGGTGAGCATCTCACTGGAAGTTTAGTGTTTTAGCCAACCCGTGTGTGTTTACTATGGGTTGTGTATTGAGTGTGTCTTTACCTGGGCAGAATGTGAATGAGAAGAGCTTTCCCTTCTGGCTGTGGATCGAGGGAATACTGGACCTGATCAAGAGACACCTGCTGTGTCTGTGGAATGATGGGGAAAACATCTCTCCAACTCACATTACTTCAGTATGCCTTTCTGAAGACTAGGTTTACATTACTTTTTTGAAAAGTGACTTTATTGTGCTATAATCCACTACATCTCTATGGTCTATAGGTGTATCATGGGCTTTGTTAGTAAGGAGAGAGAGAAGGCCCTGCTGAAGGACAAGGAGCCTGGAACTTTCCTGCTGCGCTTCAGCGAGAGCAGCCGAGAGGGAGCCATTACCTTCACCTGGGTGGAGGGCTCCAATAACGGTGTGTTTTTTTGTGTGCATGTGTGTTTGTAGCTTTGTAGCTGTAGATGAAGGGGAGGAGATGGGTTAAAGAAGGATTTTTAAGCCTTGAGAGAATTGGGACATGGATTGTGTATGTGTGCCATTCAGAGGGTGAATGGGCAAGACAACATATTTAAGTGCCTTTGAATGGGGTATAGTAGTAGGTGCCAGGTGCATCGGTTTGAGTCAAGAACTGCAACACTGCTGGGATTTTCACGCTCAACAGTTTCCCGTGTGTATCAAGAATGGTCCACCACCCAAAGGATATCCAGCCAACTTGACACAACTGTGGGAAGCATTGGAGTCAGCATGGGCCAGCATCCTTGTGGAACACTTTCGACACCTTGTAAAGTCCATGCCTCGACGAATTGAGGCTGTTCTGGGGGCAAAAGTGTGGGGAGAGGGTGCAACTCAATATGAGGAAGGTGTTCCTAATGTGTGGTATATATACTCAGTGTACATACCAATGGACAGACAAAAATATATATATTTTAATTGTTTTTACACATTATGAGTATGTGTCTCTACATCTGTCTCAGGTATATGTGTTTCTGTTTGTATTATTTTACCAGGTAAGCTGACTGAGAACACATTCTCCTATCACATTGTGTGTGTGTGTGTGTGTGTGCATTTATGTACAGTTGAAGTCGGAAGTTTACATACACTTAGGTTGGAGTCATTAAAACTCATTTTTCAACCACTCCACAAATTTTTTGTTTTAACAAACTATACTTTTGTGCATGACACAAGTAATTTTTCCAACAATTGTTTACAGACAGATTATTTCACTTTTAATTCACTGTATCACAATTCCAGTGGGTCAGAAGTTTACATACACTAAATTGACTGTGCCTTTAAACAGCTTAGAAAATTCCCGAAAATGTCATGGCTTTAGATGCTTCTGATAGGCTAATTGAATCATTTGAGTCAATTGGAGGTGTACCTGTGGATGTATTTCAAGGCCTACCTTCAAACTCAGTGCCTCTTTGCTTGACATCATGGGAAAATCAAAATAAATCAGCCAAAAAAATGGTGGACCTCCACAAGTCTGGTTCATCCTTGGGAGCAATTTCCAAACGCCTGAAGGTACCACGTTCATCTGCACAACCAATAGTACGCAAGTATAAACACCATGGGACCACGCAGCCGTCATGCCGCTCAGGAAGGAGACGCGTTCTGTCTCCTAGATATGAACATACTTTGGTGCGAAAAGTGCAAATCAATCACAGAACAACAGCAAAAGACCTTGTGACGATGCTGGAGGACACAGGTACAAAAGTATCTATATCCATAGTAAAACAAGTCCTATATCGACATAACCTGAAAGGCCGCTCAGCAAGGAAGAAGCCACTGCTCCAAAACCGCCATTAAAAAAGCCAGACTACGGTTTGCAATAGCACATGGGGACAACGATTGTACTTTTTTTCCCCCTCTGGTCTGATGAAACAAAAATAGAACTGTTTGGCCATAATGACGATTGTTATGTTTGGAAGAAAAAGGGGGAGGCTTGCAAGCCGAAGAACACCATCCCAACCGTGAAGCATGGGGGTGGCAGCATTATGTTGTGGGGGTGCTTTGCTGCAGGAGGGACTGGTGCACTTCACAAAATAGATGGCATCATGAGAAGGACAATTTGGTGGATATATTGAAGCTACATCTCAAGACATCAGTCAGGAAGTTAAAGCTTGGTCGCAAATGGGTCTTCCAAATGGACAATGACCCCAAGCATACTTCCAAAGTTGAGGCAAAATGGCTTAAGGACAACAAAGTCAAGGTATTGGAGTGGCCATCGCAAAGCCCTGACCTCAATCCAAAATAACATTTGTGGGCAGAACTGAAAAAGTGTGTGCGAGCAAGGAGGCCTACAAACCTGACTCAGTTACACCAGCTCTGTCAGGAGTAATGGGCCAAAATTCACCCAACATATTGTGGGAAGCTTGTGGAAGGCTACCCGAATCGTTTGACCCAAGTTAAACAATTTAAAGGCAATGCTACCAAATACTAATTGAGTGTATGTCAACTTCTGACCCACTGGGAATGAGATGAAAGAAATAAATGCTGAAATAAATCATTCTCTCTAACTGACCTAAGACAGGCAATTTTTACTAGGATTAAATGTCAGGAATTGTGAAAAACTGGAGTTTAAATGTATTTGGCTAAGGTGTATGTAAACTTCCGACTTCAACTGTATATCTATGAACATATAGACGTCCATTTCCACGCGGTGGAGCCCTACACTAAGAAGGAGCTGGCCGCCGTCTCTTTTCCTGATATCCTCCACAACTACAAGGTGATGGCTGCTGAGAACATCCCTGAGAACCCTCTGCTCTACCTCTACCCCAACATCCCCAAAGACAGTGCCTTCACACGCTACTACAGCCGCCCCACAGAAGGTAACTAACAAGCTGTTAGAAATGTATGTGTGTTGAGGAAAGATTGAGTAGTTGAAAAAGGTACAAATGGTGTTGAAGACTTCAATTCCAGTCTAAGCTATTATACACAATATATACTGCATAGCATACTTTTCTTATTTTGTTGTGCCACACCCTTTTCCCCCATTTGAAATACTGACCACTGGTAATGCCTTGCCACAGGAGGTTGGTGAGGGGAGGAAGGCTCAAAATAATGTCTGGAATGGAGTGTGTGATGTGTTTGATACCATTCCATTTACTCCATTCCAGCCATTACTATGAATCCGTGCTCCCCAATTTAGGGACCACCTGCCACCTGTGTTTGGTTCTGATGATAACCTCTAGACGTCTATAACCTTTGACCTTCTCAGCTGCTCAGCCAATGGAGTTGGAGAGTGCCTCTGAGGCTGGCTACATTCAGACGGAGCTCATCTCTGTGTCTGAAGTGTAAGTCTGATTCTTGTTATGAAACAATCTTGAGCCAGGTTGTAACAAGTTATACTGAATTTGTGGAACAACCCTTATATGCAAAGTACTTCTAAACTGTACTCACGACTGCCTGGACTTCATTGTTTCAATTAATTAAAATAAGAGCTCTCTCACATGCCTGAAAAGCTTTGTTTTTTTTAACCATGTTAATTAAAATATATTTATATATGTGTACATATTCCACTGCAAGGAGCAATCACACTCTTGCACACCTCTTAACAAATGAACTTGATCATGTATTCCTTAAAATAACAGAAAAGGACATCCATGTACAGTCGTGGCCAAAAGTTTTGAGAATGACACAAATATTAATTTTCACAAAGTCTGCTGCCTCAGTTTATATGGTGGCAATTTGCATATACTCTATAATGTTATGAAGAGTGATCAGGTGAATTGCAATTCATTGCAAAGTCCCTCTTTGCCCTGTAAATGAACTGAATCCCCCAAAAAAATTTCCACTGCATTTCAGCCCTGCCACAAAAGGACCAGCTGGCATCATGTCAGTGATTCTCTCGTTAACACAGGTGTGATTGTTGACGAGGACAAGGCTGGAGATCACTCTGTCATGGTGATTGAGTTTGAATAACAGACTGGGAGCTTCAAAAGGAGGGTAATGCTTGGAATCATTGTTCTTCCTCTGTCAACCATGGTTACCTGCAAGGAAACACATGCCGTCATCATTGCTTTGCACAAAAAGGGCTTCACAGGCAAGGATATTGCTTGCCAGTAAGATTGCACCTAAATCAACCATTTATCGGATCATCATGAACTTCAAGGAGAGCGGTTCAATTGTTGTGAAGAAGGCTTCAGGGCGCCCAAGAAAGTCCAGCAAGTGCCAGGACTGTCTCCTAAAGTTAATTCAGCTGCGGGATCGGGGCACCACCAGTACAGAGCTTGCTCAGGAATGGTAGCAGGCAGGTGTGAGTGCATCTGCACGCACAGTGAGTGCAAAGACTTTTGGAGGATGGCCTGGTGTCAAGAAGGGCAGCAAAGAAGCCACTTCTCTCCAGGAAAACCATCAGGGACAGACTGATATTCTGCAAAGGTACAGGGATTGGACTGCTGAGGACTGGGGTAAAGTCATTTTCTCTGATGAATCCCCTTTCCGATTGTTTGGGGCATCCAGAAAAAAGCTTGTCCGGAGAAGACAAGGTGAGCGCTAACATCAGTCCTGTGTCATGCCAACAGTAAAGCATCCTGAGACCATTCATGTGTGGGGTTGCTTCTCAGCCAAGGGAGTGGGCTCACTCAGAATTTTGCCTAAGAACACAGCCATGAATAAAGAATGGTACCAACACATCCTCCGAGAGCAACTTCTCCCAACCATCCAGGAACAGTTTGGTGATGAACAATGCCTTTTCCTGCATGATGGAGAACCTTGCCATAAGGTAAAAGTGATAACTAAGTGGCTCGGGGAACAAAACATTGATATTTTGGGTCCATGGCCAGGAAACTGCCCAGACCTTAATCCCATTGAGAACTTGTGGTCAATCCTCAAGAGGCGGGTGGACAAACAAAAACCCACAAATTCTGACAAACTCCAAGCATTGATTATGCAAGAATGGGCTGCCATCAGTCAGGATGTGGCCCAGAAGTTAATTGACAGCATGCCAGGGTGGATTGCAGAGGTCTTGAAAAAGAAGGGTCAGCACTGCAAATATTGACTCTTTGCATCAACTTCATGTAATTGTCAGTAAAACACTTATGAAATGCTTGTAATTATACTTCAGTATTCCATAGTAACATCTGACAAAAATATGTAAAGACACTGAAGCAGCAAACTTTGTGGAAATTAATATTTGTGTCATTCTCAAAACATTACATTCAGAACTGTCTTTAGTTGGAATTTTAGATTGATCTGCGACTATTGGTGACACCTGACTTAAACCATCTGTCCATATGACCTGCAGGGATTCGAACTCCTCTGAGCTAAAGCCTAGACAGCTAACACAAGTTATCAGGGCTCAGGCAAGGTTACCCTTCTTCGAACCACCTCCACTGTAACAGACATGTTATAACAAGGACAAAACCAATGTCAGATTTTGAGACCTGTTCCTCTATGTCTTAGGGTGGTGATTGGTTGGAGGTTTCAAGTCAGGTGTTTCAGAGACTATTAAAGGAGTGGTGAATGAGGTTAAATGTCTGTGGCAACATGTTCCATTGTCTTTGTCATTCTTTGGATATCATTTTAACATGTTTTATATCTCTATGCACAATGTCACCATCTCAGTGTTGCTGCAAAACGGTAACAGTGCATTACACAAATGAAAAAGTAATGGTAGAGATAGAAATGGAATGTACAGAGAGGACAGGGTTCTCCAGATATAGATTAGAATGTTAGATTAGAACATTGTGCAAGGTTATTGTCCATTGTGCCAATGAAGCTGTTCTTATGCTACACCCTCGGAGTGTGGTGTCAGGAAAATAACCTCACACTCAACGTCAACAAAACAAAGGAGATGATCATGGACTTCAGGAAATAGCAGAGGGAGCACCCCCCTATCCACATCGACGGGACAGTAGTGGAGAAGTGGAAAGTTTTAAGGTCCTCGGCGTACACATCAAAGACAAACTGAAATGGTCCACACACACAGACCGCGTGGTGAAGAAGGCGCAACAGCGCCTCTTCAACCTCAGGAGGCTGAAGAAATTTGTCTTGTCCCCAAAAACACTCACAAACATTTACAGATGCACAATCGGGAGCATCCTGTCGGGCTGTGTCACCGCCTGGTACAGCAACTGCACAACGCATCACCGGGGGAAAACTACCTGCCCTCCAGGACACCTACATCACCCGATGTCACAGGAAGGCCAAAAAGATAATCAAGGACCTGTAACCTGTTCACCCCGCTATCATCCAGAAGGCGAGATCAGCACAGGTGCATCAAAGCTGGGACCGAGAGACTGAAAAACAGCTTCTATCTCAAGGCCATCAGACTGTTAAACAGCCATCACTAACATTGAGTGGCTGCTGCCAACATACTGACTCATCTCTAGCCACTTTAATAATAAAACATTTGATGTAGTAAATGTATCACTAGTCACTTTAAACAATGCCACTTCATATAATGTTTACATACCCTACATTACTCATCTCATATGTATATACTGTACTCTATACCATCTACTGCATCTTGCCTATGCCGTTTGGCCATTGCTCATCCATACATTTATATGTACATATTCTAATTCATGCCTTTACACTTGTGTGTATAAGGTAGTTGTTGTGAAATTGTTAGATTACTTGTTAGATATTACTGCACAGTCAGAACTAGAAGCACAAGCATTTCGCTACACTCGCATTAACATGTGATTACCATGTGTATGTGACCAATAAAATTTGATTTGATTTGATTGAATGTTTTCCCCATAAAACCTACCACTGCTTTGATTTCTAATTTGATCAGTATTGGTTTATGCTGTGTTAAAATTTCTGTTTAAGCAATAAACAAATTAAAAAAGAAAAACTCTGGTTGTAAAACTGACTGCAGTAGCTATGTTTTTGGTATCGCTCATGTCATACTGCATGTCATTCCTCAACTGTCTGGATTTTACATTCATATTGGCCCTTCACAAAACTGACACACTAAATCAACAAACTGTTTTTGTACATATTCAATACAATAAGTACATGTCTTTCCATTAATTTCTTAAACTCATTGGAAATTAAATTGAATTCAACTATGCTATAATCCCACTGAATCATGAATAACCCTCATTCAGATGATTTTATATGGTCCTTTACACACCAGCTCCGTGGGAAAATTGGATCCTGGCCAAAGGCACAAGTTCATTCAAAAAGTGTGAGACATCTAGGATGTGTTTTTGACAATATTAATGTCAACTGCCATATGTTTATGTACATGTCCAACTGGTTTCCTCCTATTTTCAGACTAGTGATGCCAGACTAGTGTTTTATCATGTGGCCACAGATACTCCCCTATTCTGTCAGTGGTTCCAGATCTACAACAAACAACTGTGTGCGCATAGCATACAGTATTGAGCAATAGAGAAGTAAAATTCCATTGTTATGATAAAATCATAATACAGGAAAAGAACACTAGACCAAAAATATACACACATTTTTTAAAAAGTGTCTTGTGCCATCCCAAACAAAGTACAATAAAATGAAATTGAAATGAAAGCTACAGGGCATATGCAGTAGGGTTGATAAAGGTCAAGATAAGTTTGACTGGGACTAGTGGAAGCGTAGGATGTTTGGTAACATTTGGCATCCTAAACTTGTTTACATGTGACAAAGTAGGCTACAGGACCATATAGTGCTTATACCCAAGTGGTGGCCCATAATGTCTTCAGGAGCTACAGTCTTTTTCATTTTTTCCAACCAGGCATTAACCAAGACATATAGCTAGAATGGTATGGAGTGATATTATTGCCAACATAAATTGAATTTCAGATTCAACATCATATCGCTCCATAGACTCTAGTGTGCCTGGTTTGGCCAAAGATTACTACACATTGTGGCCCTCCAGGAAAAAGACCAAACTGCTAAACTATTACATTGAATTATATTAAGTATTGGTCCTTGATATCATGAAATATATTTACTTTATACAGTACATAAATATACAATTTACATGTAGCAGCATATGTATAATAATATCACTTTATATTCCACACCAATGTCACAAAGATTCAATCACACACACACACACACACACACACACACACACACACACACACACACACACACACACACACACACACACACACACACACACACACACACTTGGTGAGGGAAAGGATAGAGGACGAAAGAGGAAAGATACAGCAAAAATAAGCAACACCGTCACCAAAGCGCACAACAAAAGGTAAAGCAAAACACTTACAGTAAAACAAAGGAGTATAAAAAATATAAAACACATTTAATCAAACACACAGTTCAGAAATAAAGTCATTATACAAAGTCGACAAAAGTCACTCCAAAAAGTGTTTATCCCACCAAAGAAACAGCAGTCTAGTAGAGAGGATACAAAAGCAGCGTGGCGCCATCTACTGGCTTGGATGTCTACACTACAGCAGGCCGCCCAGGTTGTTCTCGGCTGTCTCCTTGTCCTTCTTGGGGGCCTCTTGTGGGTTGTACTTGTTTTGATAGTCCTGGAGAATGGTGATCATGACGTGATGGCCAAAATGCAAGGCTTCTTCCATTGGAAAGATAATGAGCAGTTGTGACTGACTGGGGTTGGACTGGCCTACAAAGGTATTCGTTTTGGGAACTAACACGACTCTTCAGGTGTGAAAATGCTATAGGGTACAGTTCAAATAAATCCCTCATGGTCGACCATAAGTGTTCTTTTGAGTGGGAGTGCATTGTAGACTCTCACTCAAGTATATGATACAGTCTCTCATCCACCCACACTTACCTACCCACCCAAAACACACACACAGATAAGACAGACAAAATAACTAAAAACTAATATATTGCCATCACTAAGTAGAACTGAAAGGAATACTGCTAAGAATGCAGTTGTAGTGCATTGTTAGTCTTGACAGTTCTTATTACCCCATTATAATGTCTAAGCAGGGGATATTGCCAGCCTCGTTAGCCAATGTTTTCTATTTTAAGGAGCACCCAGTCATGTTTGAGGAGCTACCAGTATCGATTACAGACCAAATACTATGGTTGGATTCTGGCAGTTGGTTTTTAAAGAGTTGATTGGCTAAATAAAGGTAGAGATGAATATATTGGGTGTAACACTATGGCACTAGCATAGAAATAGAGTGATGGAATACAATTTGAGCTTATTCTCTTTTGGTCCATTCACAATACATTTACTTGAAGTTCCCATGCTTTAACAGACTACGTGTGCGTTTTATGGGAGGGAAAGCAGTCTAAATTGAGGGCCTTGCTGTATTGCAAAGTTATTAGTCTGCAGTAACCTTCTCTAATCTAATCTGACAATTAACCACTAGAGGGTGATGAAACATTACTCAAGGGATAGTGACATTGCCTGGAGTAAATTGTCTCGTGTTTTTCCAATTGGGTGTTGGTGGTGGTATTGTGGGTAGAGCTCAAAAGCTTCAAAGACATAATTATGTGAACCTCCGTTTGGACTGGAATTAGATGCTTTATATATCAACTGTACTGGAGCTAATGAAAATAGTGAATTAAAAACAAAAACAGTAAACAGTGCTGGGGAATCAAAAGCATAAAAACCCTTGCTTCACATTCACAACAAACCAGTAAAAACAAACCAATTAATACATTTCTCAATTAATGACAATATGGAGTTATCACCAGTTTAGAAATGTTTTACTTTGGGAAGAACAGTTGTGAAGAATAAAATATCTGATGCATTTTGATAGGCTGCACAATGCTTTCCAATGCAGAGACACAACTGCCCAGAACAGAATATAAAGGAGCTCCACATCACAGTAGAACACCAATCAGAACAGAATGAAGCAGGGCAAAACTCAGCATAGACCTAAGTTGCATAGAGCAGAACTGAACACAGAAGAATAGAGTAGAGCACGGCATTTAGCAGATCAGTTGCACATAACTCGGGAGCAGAACAGAACTAGCTAGACCAGAAAATAACATATACGAAATGAGATAGCAGTAGAGCAGAGAGGTCCGGGAGGACCACATGAAACACTCACCTACACCTCTTAACCATCACTGGGCTGCATTCAGCAGGGCACAACATTGTGAAACTTTCAGGTAGGATATATTGTGTAGAACAAATATGCCACTCTGACATGTAGAATAAGAAATCATGTCAGCTCTGTTCCTACAGAAAATGGCTCTGCTCAATATACCAATGTTGTCATGATGTCTTTAAATAATCTTTCCACATCTTTGATCAAATTAACACAGTGGTGTTGTGCTCACATCTTCACGTCTAGATACATGTTGGTGCAAGACGAGGGGATGTTGTATAAAATACCAGTCAGATTTGGATCGAACCGTTCTGGATGAAACAGCACTGAGTAATACTGCAGTGAATCTCACACCCAATTCCATCTCTGAGATTTTTGCTGTGGATAAAGCCCCCACTGTGTGTCTCTTTTCTGCTATCTCCTGAATCTTCACCCCCAATCCCCATCTAAAAAAAAAGACTTCAAATCAATGAGAGATTGAGAGAGGTAGTGACTGAGAGAGGTAGTGACTGCTTCTCAAAGAGAGTGAGAGTGCACATGGTGTGGTACAGCCTGAGGGCACCACTCGGGAGGCTGAAGCACAAGCATACAGACCAAGCTCACACAGGTCAACCACAATGCATTCTGGGGGTCTCTTCTGATTAGTTCCATTTACTCTGATCTCAGGGGTGAAAGGGTGCTCTGCATTCCACACAAGACCCATCCCAAATCACTCACCCCTTCACCTCTCCGTTACCAGCTCAGGTTGAACTGTGACCTGAAGAGTCAAGCCTAGTCACAGAAATGTTTTCAAACTTTTTTATGGCATAGAAATGACCCGGTATTTACTTGGAAATTATATGGTAAAATGGTAATTACATAATAATAACCAAAAAGTTGACTTTAAATTACTGATCGTTACAAACTGTTTAGGATTTATTAAAACTGGTAGCTACCGTTTTAGTACCAACCAGATACGTAGTTACCAATTGTGTTGAAAGTAAGTAACAGAAAGGACCTATTGATACCACATAATGTTCTAGTAAATGAATACCAGGTGAATACCAGTGCAAACAATATCGTAACATAAAGTGCCATCACAAAATCTTCTGTTAGCCAAGAAAACTAAGAAAGGCTGAACAACTTAGTTTCAGTGGAGTTAATTTGAGTTAAAACCTTTTCAACTCTGAACGGTTGTTTTGGACCCGGTATCGAGTACGGCGAGTTTGGGGAGGAGCTACAGCCCTCGTCTTTAAAAAGATATGTAACTCAAATCTTATTGCTGGCAATGTCATAAGAATCTCCCACCCCCCACCACCTACCCCCATAAAGGCTATAAATCACGCGCTATGGTCATATTCAAGGAGTTTGCAATGTAGGTCAAGTCACAAAGTGCAGACATTTAGTATGCATGGAAAGGGTACACCCTGATGGTCATTGCATTTCCTTCTCCATCCACATTACCTTGTATGCCTCCTTCACATGCACCGTTGATCTATTTCACTTGTTTACAATAGGAAAAGTGAATAGGGAAATAAGTTTGAAGTTTCCTCACCAGTCTGTGTCTTATTTCAAAACCCTCGCCCCTCCAGAAACCTCTTTCTCAATGCTAAGGATCCGGATCTTGTTCTGCCAGACTACAGTTTGCAATAGCACATGGGGACAAGGATTGCACTTTTTGGAGAAATGTCCTCTGGTCTGATGAAACAAAAATAGAACTGTTTGGCCATAATGACCATCGTTATGTTTGGAGGAAAAAGGGGGAGGCTTGCAAGCCGAAGAACACCATCCCAACCTTGAAGCACAGGGGTGGCAGCATCATGTTGTGGGAGTGCTTTGCTGCAGGAGGGACTGGTGCACTTCACAAAATAGATGGCATCATGAGGGGGGGAAATTATGTTGATATCCTCATATTGGTAGGGGGCAGTATTTTCACGTTCGGATGAAATACATGCCCATATTAAACTGCCTCCTACTCAAACTCAGAAGCTAGGATATGCATATTATTAGTAGATTTGGATAGAAAGCACTCTGAAGTTTCTAAAACTGTTTGAATTATGTCTGTGAGTTTAACAGAACTCATATGGCAGGCAAAAACCTGACGAAAAAATCCTACCAGGAAGTGGAAATCTGATGGATGGACTCTTTTCAAGTCATTTCCTATCAAACACTCAGTGACTCAGTAATCATTGTGCACTTCCTAAGGCTTCCACTAGATGTCAACAGTCTTTAGAAAGTTGTTTGAGGCGTCTATGATGAACAGAGACCGAACAAGAAAGCTGGGAAGTTGGTGACCCAGGGAAGGACACCTAGGAATCTGGCACTCTGATTTTTCACTGGCTATTGTCAAACTCAGTCCCGGTGACGGGATCGGGTTGTCATAAGAAGTTTTTTAAATTGAAGCAACATCTCAAGACATCAATCAGGAAGTTAAAGCTTGGTCACAAGTGGGTATTCCAAATGGACAATGACCCCAAGCATACTTTCAAAGTTGTGGCAAAATGACTTAAGGACAACAAAGTCAAGGTATTGGAGTGGCCATCACAAAGCCCTGACCTCAATCCTATAGAAAATCTGTGGGCAGAACTGAAAAAGCATGTGCGAGCAAGGAGGCCTACAAACCTGACTCAGTTACACCAGCTCTGTCAGGAGGAATGGGCCAAAATGCAGTCAATTTATTGTGAGAAGCTTGTGGAAGGCTACCCAAAACATTTAACCCAAGTTAAACAATTTAAAGGCAATGCTACCAAATACTAATTGAGTGTATGTAAACTTCTGACTCACTGGGAACGTGTTGAAAGAAATAAAAGCTGATATAAATCATTTTCTTGTCACCACGTCCACAGAAGTTGGCGCCTCTCCCCGGTTGGGCGGTGCTCGGTGGTCGTCGTCGCCGGCCTACTAGCTGCCACCGATCTAGGTTTCTGTGTCTTTTGGTTATGTCTGTTTAGGTCTGCACCTGTTTTGTGTTAGTCAATTAGTGGGGTATTTAATTTGTCTGTTTCGTTTGGGGATTTGTGTGGGATTGTTTGTGTGTCATGCCTTTTGGGCACGTAGGGGTATATTGCATTTTCCTATTTACACTGCGTGTTTTAGGCATTAGGGTTGCCGGGCTGCGTCCTGTCCTTTAGTAATTTTTGGAGCTGTTCTCTACTATTCTCTCTCTCTCTACTATTATTCTGACATTTCACATTCTTAAAATAAAGTGGTGATCCTAACTAACCTAAGACAGGGAATTTTTACTAGGATTAAATGTCAGGAATTGTGAAAAACTGAGTTTAACTGTATTTGGCTAAGGTGTATGTAAACATCAGACTTCAACTGTACCTAGAAGTGTACACTATTCTTATGTTTTTTTTAATGTATCTTAAATGTAAAAGTAATATAGTCAACTATACAACTTCTACACGTTATATCATCCAATAATATATAATGAAAAACACTCAACATGAGGAATTAATGCAATTATGTTTATTTAAAATATTTATTTTGAAATATAGATTAGGTGGTCTTCCTTTTATAGCAGGAAGTAAAGGGGCTGGACAAGGCTTTGCCTATAGCTGAAAACATCCTGGAAATGAGCGAACGCTTCCTTGGTTTCTTCTTGGTGGAGCATACACTCTCTGTTTGGCAGGAGTCTTGATCATTGACAATTGCTGGGGGGAAAAAATGTAAACATAACATTTTCTTTAACTGACCCTAGTTAGTCTGAAGAATTAGTATTGCATTATTATTATTTAAATTGTAATATTCTACATAATTTACAAATGTAGGGCGGCAGGTAGCAGTCATGTGATATCCATAGATAAGGGCCTAATGAACGTATTTCAATTGACTGATTTCCTTATATGAACTGTAACTCAGTAAAATCTTTTAAATTGTTGCATGTTGCGTTTATATTTTTGTTCAGTACACATTTGAGTGTATTGACTTACCTGTTTCACTGACGGCAGGGGTCTGGTTCTGGGAAGGTGTTGGAGTGCAGTGGTTCTTCTTGTTGACCTTCTTTGTACACTGGGTAACAAACAGTCATTTGTACAGTAGGAGAAATTCCACACAAAAGGTATCAGTGTTTACCATCATACTGTACGTATTTAATAAAAATAATCTTTATAATTTGTATTTTGATGACATATGTACCTTTAGGTTGAGTCCACAGAGAGCGCTGAATCTTCCTCTCTTCTTTTCCTTTTTACCAGTTGTTGGAAGACTAGAATTACCTACCTCGTCATTGCCAAGTGCATTGTGTGATGGCAACTGGGTCATGGAGGGAGGTGAAGAGTTAGCCTCATTGCATTTAGTTAGTAGTTCCCTAGTTAATGATTTGACCAGGGCATCGTCAAATGCATAATCCGTTGACTTCATTGCAACCTGGAGCATCTTCTCTGACCCGAATTCTTGAAGAAGCCCCTTGTAGACAGCCTTGAAAATCTTTTTGATTTTCAGATTCTGGGGGTAGGCTTGAGTTGGTTCAAGGCCTGAGGTGCCACAGAACTCAGACAGAATCCTCTTTGTGAGAACTCTTGATGTTTCACCAATGTCAGAGGATTCCAGTAATGTGATAGGGGTAGGGATCATTGACAGCAATCTAACAATCAGTAAAAGTACCAAAGAGGTGTAGTCATTGCTAGTGGAGTCAAATGATGTATATGTATCAGAGTCCATGGCTGATGGAGTTGATGGATGCACAGAGACACTAGACATCTCCAGATCTTTGTTGTCCATCTTGGATTCCACCTCTCCTAAAACTTGAATATCCACAGTTCCACCGTTGTGTGTGCTGCTGCCAGACAGAGAGGGTCCAGGCAATGATTTGGCACTAGACTGACGGCTAGTGGTCATAAGAGCCGGTCTGTCAGAGTCAAGTGTTCCAGCATCAGTTGGGGACAACCCATTGATTATGTTCATCAACTCTGATAATTCTTCTGATGAATTGGAGGCCACAGAACAGGTATCCATGACCTGATTGACCATTATATTGGTGAAAAGGCTCTTTGTGTCAGAGTAAACCTGTGAGGAACTAATGGAGATGGCAGAACAGCTCGGGATAAGCCGACTTGTGTCCTGCAGAGAACCATCAGAGATGATAGTTTGGCAGAAATCTGATCCTTGTGATGGTGGAGGAAGCCAGGGGACAATCTGCTGTAGCAGACGTTTTATTGACTCCTTAGCAAAGGAGTACACAAGGTCAGATGGAAACTCCCTGGATTCTTCAGAAGCATTCAATCCTGTCTTCAGCTTCAAAAGAATAGAGTCAGACACGCTCTTGCCAGCTGGCACAAAAAGAGCCTGGGGGGTGTTGTGACTTTTTATGAGCTCATAAACTTTGTCAGTGAGCTCATGTGAGAAGTTCTGAAGACCATCCCTGGGGCTGAGTCTCGCAAGTCTTCTTGTCAAAGAAGTGACATCATCTGCAGTGGCTATGTGTTCTGTATCTTCTCTTGGAATGACCTCCATAACAGTGTCAACTATGGCAGAGATGGTTTGCCTTGTGTAATTTGTTGACCCTTGTGAATGAGTTGAGGAGTCACTCATATCAATGACCGAACTCCTAATGATAGGACAATAGCTTTCAACAGGCCACTCATTGGGGACTGGAGTGCCTGGAAGAGAATTTGTAAAATCACTCTGGGACCCTCTGGTCATGGCAGAGGTGATGGACAGGGAGGACTTTGAGGAGGATGGCCGATGTATCTCGTGTCCATCAGTTCTCACCATGTCAACATCCTCCAACATGGAGCCCACAATGGAACGAGTCAAGAGGCCTTTCTCTGAGGTGCTCATCCTCTCTGACATAGACACTCTCCTCTGGATTGTCATCAGAGTCTGACTAATTAAGGCTTTGGAATAATTTACCATGCTGGCCTGGCTGCCTTCATGTTCACTGTAAGTCATTTGTGTAGAAGTAGCTGTTCTGCATATGGATTCGACATGTTTGGGGGCCTCAACCACATTGTCTAGGAGGACCGGTTGTTGCTGGGCAAAAAAATCCTTGACCTTGGTGAACACATTGTTGAACAGGTTAACAGTGCCTGGCCAAATTATCTTTCCTTTCACATTGGCCCCATTGTGAACACTGACAGGAAGGGTTGAAGCTGACAGGGATCTCTCTAACTGGCCAGACACTGAAGCATCAGACATTTTAGTCATCTGGGTGAAGCTATTAAGGTCTTTAGTGATATTTATGACGATGTTGGATGCTGCAGAATTGGTGTGCAGAGAAGAGGTGAATAAAGATGGAGTTCCACTCTTCTGAAGGATTTTGACATCTCTATCGTCACCATCATTACTGGACTCTGCACAAATGTCTGCACTTCTACCATCAAGGCTGGCATTTACAATGCCAATCAACCCTGATTGAAGGATCCCACCAGCCATATGTGAGGCTTTAGTTTGAAACTCCTCAGTACATAGTTTGTCAAAGGCTGTGGATTTAAGACTTCTAGAGGATGCTTCCTCTTCATCATTGTTGATCTCACCATGCAAATTGTCCTGTGTATTGACAGCATAGTCATCAACAGATAAATATGATTTGGAGGCGGCAAGGACGTCAATCTGAGAAACAACGGCATCCAAAAACTTGGACAGGTCTTCTGTATCTCCTTTTAGGCTAGAGAGGCATTCCTCCATTGATTCCTCAGAGTGATACACAGTGAGGATCTGACTAATGACCTCCTTGGTACAGGTTTGAAAGTCCGCTTGGATTTCAAGAGAATCACTATTACAAGTCACCTGAGAATCTAAACTTTCACTGGAAGCCTGTTTGAGAGTCTCATCATGTATTGGTGTAACACCATCGATGACCTTTACAGAGTCTTGGCAGGGAGTGAGAAACCGCCTCAGCATTTGTCGAAATCTATGATATATAATACGAGCAGCAGAAAGGGTGCTCCCTTTTGAAATTCTGAGAATTTCAGATTCATGTGTCTGCATGGACTGAACAATAGTATCCACATCTGTTACAAAAGTGTCCAGTAATGTAGATGCTTCAGAGTCTCCCTGTAAGCTGGTTGTAAAGGGGTTGACAGATCTCAGAGCTTCACTCACTGCCTTTCTAGCCTTTGTCTGGAAAGACATACTGGAGAGTTTCTTCATATTTATAACTGGAAGACTCTGGGTAGATTCACTGTTGGTGGTGCTGTCCTGCAGACCAAGTGGAAAAGTGAGATCGGAGAGACATTGTTCACTGTCTAACAACTCAGATGGTGAAGCAGAACAAGAACTGGTGAAGTCATTCAAGTCAGACATGATGCCATCCACAAATAGAGTGGCCTCCAGAGACTCTTCAGAATCACACTCTCCAGCAGAAGATGACAACTTCTCCATCACCTCAGTCTTATACAAGACTAGAACCTGGCTGGCAATCGCTTTTGTGGTGTCAAGGAGGACTTGGTCTTGCAAATACTTTTTGAGAGCCAAGAGAGGTTTTGGGGTCTCACTTTGTCCTTTTTGTTCATTCATGGATGAGGGGGTTATTAAAAGTGGTTTACAAGAAATGGAGTCCGATGTGTCAGCCTCACCATTACTGGAATGACCGACGTCCAGGTACAAAGTTGGAACCATTGTGAAAGAATCTTTTGTGCTCTCCACAAATGTACTTGAGAGATACCCTTTTTCTGGACAGGTAAAAAGCCTCTTCAGCGTATTTTTCGTGTTGTAGTAACAACCAACAGTGTAAGACCAGATCTTACTCTGATGGTTTTCAAGAAGGATCTGCTCACTCTGTGCAGGAGAGCAGGATGCCCTGATAGCCTGGGTAAGATTGTCCATGTCTGAAACAAAGGTACTTACCAACTCAGAGGCCTCATGGTCGATCATAAGGTCTCCGATCTCACCTATCCTAGGAATTGGACTAGATGATGTAGTGCCAGAACAACATGATGTACAACCCCTGAATCTTTTAACGATCTCCCGGATCGATTCGGTGGCCTTGGTCTGAAACTCCTCAGTGAGTAGTCTGTCCATACTTTGTGTTGACAGATGAAGACTAGATTTGGCACCTTTGATATTGAGGTTGCTCTCTCCTTGTTTTAGCATCTCCTCAGAACTTTTACACGATTCAAGCATCTTCATATGGTCAGCAACAACACAAAGCAGTTCCCTCTTGTCGGGTTCATTTTCCTCCTTATTGCTGAAGTTCAAAACAGTGCCACAGAGTGCTGTCATGACCTGTCCTGTTAAATGTGTCATATCCACCTCAACACCATCCTCTCTGAAAACAACACTCTGCTCAACACTCTGCCCATTAATGAACATCTGAAGTATGTTGGAAACGCCAGACACCATCTCCTCAACCACCTTGGTGCTGGAGACACCACCACTGGCAAAAATGACAGGGGACATTCGCCCAGAGATTGGAGTTTGAATGGCCACAGAGATTATGGAATTGACCTTCTTTGACACTTCTCCAACAATAACCCGGGATAGACTTTGAGTGTCTACCTGGCCCTCTCTTTGGATACAGAGGACATTGTTCAGCGACTCTTTGAAGGAATCCTGGACACTAGTGAGGAGACTGTCCTCAGTGATCCCAAAAAAGTCACTGAGTGGCTCAGATGATATAGACTCACCATCTCCCTGAGTCTTTGGCAACACTGTCTGAGACCTTTGAGAATACAAAGCAAACAATACAGCATTCCATATTCGATAGTAGACACTGTAGTCACATTAATGCATAATTCAGTAATCAGTCATTAAGAGTAAACTGTTATACAGATAACAAAACATATTTTCACAATATGGGTTATGAATAGTTAGGTGAAACCGGTTTTCTTTAGGAATGACTGAACATACCCATTACGAGAGGAGCTTGATTTGGCCGCGCAAGACCTTGAGGATTTTCTGCTGCCACTCTTGCGAACCTTCAGGTTTGTGCTAGAAGATGTCTCTAATTCTGTCAGAGACTTGCCGGATACTGGAGACACATGGCTGTATATCCGTACAAAACGGAAAATTGCAGGGATGATGACCTCCAGGATGGCCTCAGATACAAACCGCACAATCTCCAGGCACATCTCTGCAAGCAGTGCCCTCATCACCTGTAGGACCGAAAACAGTGTAAGTAGATTACTCATAGCCGGGCTCTGAAACCAAGCTCCTCGAAGAGATACCAACAATCTCACATATGTTCATGAGAATCATGAAAGTGGCATATATTGGAAAGCATGAAAAGCAGTAGGCTTCTAAAAAGCTCTTTGAATGTAACTGTTTGTGATAATGTGGATGATACTGTAGACAGATAAATGGCTTGTATCTAATTTTCTTGAAACATCTATTAATATATCTATGAATAATTTTCAAGGTTAAGGGACTTACAGGGTCCATCCTGCCAATGCTTAACTGCCTCCATTGCCTATAGGAGATAATTAGATGTTTTTAGCACCAAAAAGCACACCAACACACATACAATTTATAAAATCCTCCAGATGACATTGTATTCAAATACTACAATAGAAGTTTGGACATACTCCTCAGTAAGTTTTTCCAGAAACCGGATGATAATCGGGTTGAAAGCATCCGGATTGATTGGCGGGAGGTCAAGAGCCCTGGTCTGACAGGCCCTGGAGACACACTCGCTTAGGATCTTTTCATTAGATTGTCCCTGGTGAAATGTCCGCTGAATTGCCATCCTAGAGAATTCCACAGATGTAGAGGGACCTGTGTCCAAAGCAGCATTCACCAAGGTAAAGAAGTCAGAAAACATATAACCTTCTGAGGTTAGCCAACTTTGTGTACTTTGTGAAGTTAAGTACCCAAGAAAGGATAACATGTGCACTCTGCTATTAGTCCTCTGCTCAATAGATGCCCATACTAAATCACATTTACATGCAAAAGGATTACATTCAGTGAAATTAGAGTTTCATTTATGACCTGCATCTGTATCAGTGATCTGCTCCACTTTGTTTCTCTTGGTCCTCTTGGTCTAAAAAGACAATACAGTCAATGATATACACGTAGATACTGTATGAAGCCATTCCAATACAGCCCTTTGAGTAGAGCAAGGGTAAGATTGATTGTAGGGCTGTCCCCGACAAAAAAAAACTTTGTCGACCGAGAGTCATCCTGTTCTAATGTTAAAATGTATTTTTCCATATCAGACACACCCTATGTGTTTGAATACAATCACTTACATAGGCACTGAGCTTGTCTGATGCTTTAAGCACACTGTTTGATTAAATAATTAAGACACACAAATGACTCAAGAAAGAGCCCGATGGTGACACTGTATTAAAATAAATGACAGCGAGTGCCTGTGTGACAGGCGCACGTTGTCTCGCTCTCCTCCCTACTGCAGTGAAAAGGCACCGCATAACAGCAAGTGTTTATTCTGCTGTCCATGCTGAAGATGCAAGATCATTTCAGCCATTTCGTTTCTTCCTCGTTTCTGAATGAAAAGTTCTGTTACCGAAATCCCTAACTTGTTTACAAAAAGCATTACCTATTTCCTCAGCCTTGCTCTCTTTATGTGAAACATGTAAGCATCGCATGCATGTGACAATTAGGGCCTGACCTATAGCCTATCATAATCAAATCAATAAATTGGTTATAACAAACTCCGAACACAGTAATATCGACAGCAAAATGGATGCGGAGGATGTGAAAAATAAACGCCAAACGGGTGAATGTTTACTGGTTGCTTAGGAGGGAAAGGGAAATTCAGATCTGTGGAAGACATTTGACTTAGTTGTGGAAACTACTGGTGGTCAAGAACAAGGAGGGTATAGGAGCAAGCGCTGACAGAGTATTATGTGTGCCAAACATTTGCTGTTAGATTACAATATTGTTTTTTCTGACCATTTGGAACAGTGTAAACAACACTAAATAAATTCTAAGCAATACCAGTCTGTTCTAACGACAAAAAAATTGTAAAGCCTTTATTACAGCATAGCAAAGATTAAAAACAGCCAAATCTGTGAAATTGCTTAATTCAACATTTTGCCGGTGCATGAGGCTTGGTGCTCACAGAATCAGTAGGCTATTAAACAAATACTCAAACAGGCAACAGAAGCTATATCTGTCTTATATCTGTGTGTATGTATATATATATGTGTGTATATACCAGTCAAAAGTTTGGACACACCTACTCATTCAAGGGTTTTTCTTTATTTTTACTATTTTCTACATTGTAGAATAGTAGTGAAGACATCAAAACTATGAAATAACACATATGGAATCATGTAGGTACTAAAAAAGTGTTAAACAAATCAAAATATATTTTATATTTGAGATTCTTCAAAGCCTTGACAGCAGCTTTGTACACTCTTGGAATTCTCTCAACCAGCTTCACCTGGAATGCTTTTCCAACAGTCTTGAAGGACTTGCCACCTATGCTGAGAACTTGTTGGCTGCTTTTCCTTCACTCTGCGGTCCAATTCATCCCAAAACATCTCAATTGGGTTGAGGTTGGGTGATTGTGGATGTCAGGTCATCTGATGCAGCACTCCATCACTCGCCTTCTTGGTCAAATAGCCCTTACACAGCCTAGAGGTGTGTTGGGTAATTGTCCTGTTGAAAAATAAATTATAGTCCCACTAAGCGCAAACCAGATGGGATGGCGTATCACTGCAGGATACTATAATAGCCATGCTGGTTAAGTGTGCCTTGAATTCTAAACAAATCACAGACAGTGTCACCAGCAAAGCACCCCCACACCATCACACCTCCTCGATGCTTCATGGTGGGAACCACATATGCGGAGATCATTTGTTCACCTACTCTCACAAAGACATTCTTGGAACCAAAAATCTCAGATTTGGACTCATCAGACCAAAGGACAGATTTCCACGGGTCTAATGTCCATTGCTCGTGTTTCTTGGCCCATGCAAGTCTCTTCTTATTGGTGTCCTTTAGTAGTGCTTTCTTCGCAGCAATTTGACCATGAAGGCCTGATTCACGCAGTCTCCTCTGAACAGTTGATGTTGAGATGTGTCTGTTACTTGAACTCTGTGAAGCATTTATTTAGGCTGCAATGTGAGGTGCAGTTAACTCTAATGAACGTATCCTCTGCAGCCGAGGTAACTCTGGGTCTTCCTTTCCTGTGGCGGTCCTCATGAGAGCCAGTTTCATCATAGCGCTTGATGGTTTTTGCGACTTGATGTTTTTTTGCACTTGATGAAACGTTCAAAGTTCTTGACATTTTCCGGATTGACTGACCTTCATGTCTTATAGTAGTGACGGACTGTTGTTTCTCTTTGCTTATTTGAGCTGTTCTTGCCATAATATGGACTTGGCCTTTTACCAAATAGGGCTATCTTCTGTATACCAACCCTACCTTGTCACAACACAACTGGTTGGCTCAAACGCATTAAGAAGGAAAGAACTTCCTTTACTTAACTTTTAACAAGGCACAACCTGTTAATTAATGAAATGCATCCCAGGTGACTACCACATGAGGCTGGTGAGAGAATGCCAAGAGTGTGCAAAGCTGTCATCAAGGCAAAGAGTGACTACTTTGAAGAATCTCAAATATAAAGTAGATTTTGATTTGTTTAAACACTTTTTTGGTACCTACATGATTCCATATGTGTTATTTCATAGTTTTGATGTCTTCACTACTATTCTACAATGTAGAAAATAGTAAAAATAAAGAAAAACCCTTTTGACTGGTAATATATATATGGATGATTTCCAAAGCCAGGCACATTTAACAATTAGGCTATTGATTATAGACCTAATTAAGTTGTGTTTTCTTCTCTCCTCAATCTTCTTAGACAATTAGGCTAAGGCAAGGGCTGTTTCCCCCGTCTCTGCTGCTGCTGCTGCCTCTGCAGCATTGTTCTCAATCCCAATATGCTGGTTAACTTTGCTGAAGATTATGTTTCAGAACCACGGACAGGCGACCGTATCCAACGCGGGAGAAAGCACATTGTTATAAAATAATATTTGATTGATTAGTGTTGCACCATTATTTTTACATAATATAACCATATACAATTCAGTATCACGTCTTAGCGTGATGGACTGTGCCATCACTGTGGCCTCGGTAATGGATTAGTCAACTGTGACAGGCGCGAATCAGACAGGTGTCCATGTGCACCATGAAGAAAAAAAAACGTTTGCGACCTGCTCGACTTAAGAAATCCCAGTCAACCAATAGCCTATCGACCAAACAATCGACCAGTCGACCAAATGGGGTCAGCCCTAGATTTACTATTAGGAGATAAAAGGGTATTGTATGGGCAATTTACCTTCCTCAGAACAACATGCTGTAGGGTTCAAGTTTATAGACATGAAAGATATCTCAAATATCCACATCTCTGCTCAATCTATTCCCTTACCTGACTTTATTTCT
This sequence comes from Salmo trutta, assembly GCF_901001165.1. NCBI lineage: Eukaryota > Metazoa > Chordata > Actinopteri > Salmoniformes > Salmonidae > Salmo > Salmo trutta. The sequence continues at coordinate 43,958,979 of NC_042976.1, forward strand.
CTTCACGGCATCCTGCTCCATCTGAGGCAGGGGATCCTTCTTCACCTCTTCCTCATCTTCATCATTCTGATTATCAACAAAATCTCTCGCAGCTGCATCAGTATCAGTGCTCTGTTCAACTGTGGACCTGTTGGCACCGGTCCTCCTCTTTGTCTAAAAAGACAATACAGTCAGTGACATACTGTATGTTGCCGGTTGCTATACAGGCCCTTTGAGAAGAGCTAGGGTAAACGATTGGTGATTGAATATTATTATGGAAGTCTGTTGTAAGGACAATTTACCCTCCAACCTCACAACAGCATGTGTGTATGGCATATTGGACAGGTTTGGAGTGTGGACAGGTAAGACCCCAGATTTCCCTTTTCTCTCCTCAATCTATTGTCTCACCTTAACTTTTCTCCTTGTCACAGCCTTCAGCTCGATCTGAGGCAGGGGATCCTTCACTTCACTATCTTCTGGATAGTTTAAACTCAGGATATCTTTTCTTCATTTTCTGGACTTGGACCTGCCAAACTTTGATGATCATGTGGATCATCTTCGTTTAAACTCTGATTGGAACAAATTAGACCATTTTTTAAATGCTCAGATATGGCCAATATACCACAGCTAAGAGCTGTTCTTACGCACGACACAACGCAGAGTTATTATAAACTGGTTACCAACTTAATTAGAAGAGTAAAAAATAAATGTTTTGTCATACCCGTGGTATACGCTCTGATATACCACAGCTTTCAGCCAATCAGCATTCAGGGCTCGAACCACCCAGTTTATAGTGGCCAATATACTATGGCTAAGCGCTGTTCTTAGGCAAACTGCTTGGATACAGCCCTTAGCTGTGGTATATTGGCCATATACAACAAACACTGAGGTGCCATATTGCTAATAAAACTGGTTACCAACATAATAGAACAGTAACAAGTCTTTTTGCATCATAACCGTGGTATATTGTCGTATATACACATGGCTGAAATGCTGTTTCAGCCAATAAGCATCCAGGACCCAAACTGCCTGGTTTATAATTACACAATAAGGCACGAGGGGGCTTGGTGTAAATACACAATTATACCAACAGGCTCCTGAACAGCTTCAATCGCCAGCCATAAAACTGCTAAATAACTAACAAAATGACTACACAGTACAGGTTTTCGCTATAATACACATAGATCCTATTGCCTGATATCAAGATTCGTAATTAATGCGTTATGGAGTCACCTATTATTATAATATTTAGGTAAAATTATGATAAGTAGCCTACTGCTGTTATCTTTGCAAGGATCATTTTATTTATAACAAGTCCCATAGGTTATTATAATGCATACTTTTTTTTTTACAATATTTAAAATGATTATATTAGCGGGACATTAACGCTGGCCCACACCGCCACCCAGCTGCCACTACTTGCGGGATGTCCTGTATACCCTGTGGTCCCTGCCGCTGCATTTAAAAAAAAGACGGTGCATCGGTTCCTACACCACTGCATAAGCCTTCTCTGTTAACCATTCATAGGCTTACCTTATTATCCTTATTATCCTCCATGGTTAAAGTCTATGGCTGGAGCGTATGTTCTCATCACGTAAAACTTAACCAAG